>NC_057813.1:659520593-659756577 GCF_018294505.1 Triticum aestivum | reverse complement strand
GCACTGAGGGGCGGCGGCGGACAGAGGGGGCGGGGGCGAGAGAAACAGAGAGAGAAGAGAGGAGTGAGCGCGCGAGGGGCAAATTTTGCATAAGTCCCCGCGGGAAACATTTCTGAGAGCCAACTTTCGGCGAGACTAGGTAAAAGTCTTAACCTAGATCTTGGGGGCTTTTCCGAGAGCCGCACCGACAGTTGTTACCGAGGGTCGTCCAGAAGCACTCGGCAATGGCCGCATTTTCCGACAGGGACTCTCGGTAAAGCATCCTTCTTGTGAATTCTCCATAATATGTATTATAATTTTTTGTGTACTTTTTTTGTTGTTTTCTTCCATGCTTGGCAAACAACCTTAACACATCATAATTACCGTCTTTTGTTTTCTTTTTCAAATGATGGGCCTCGCCCGGTTCTAGAGACCGGCACCCCTCCGGTGGCCCCGACGGTCTAGGGCGTTGATCGGCATCGAGAGGGTGTAGTCCACGGTGAATATCTGCTTCTCAGTGTTAGTGCATGTCATCACGAGATGACAGACCAAGTCTAGGCCAAAGCCACAACAAGATCCCATCTGTGTAGACCCGACGCATCCGTTTCCCCCCTCCTAGTGCTGGCGTCGGTGCCTTCCGTGAGGGGGGCACACCCCGGAGACGCGTGCCGGGCATTTGCAACTGCCACAACACTTTCAGACTTATGAGAGGTCGCCTACTCAAGATTTGGTGGCATGTGCTAGCCCCCGGAGGCCGCCGACCACAGCCGTAGACACGCGAAGAGCAATCCGCGGAGAGGGAAGTGTTCAGATACTTCTCCATCACCAAAAATTATGAAAAATTACCATCAATCCTATAGCACATGTGCCCACGTCGTGTAAAAAAGTCATGATTTTATCATGCTCCGAGTATTTAATAATATTCATGCCGCATCGTTACCGCAGAACGTCTACTACTGTGTCATCGCCGGCCGTTAGGGGCCACACCCCGGAGACACATGTCGCCTCTTCATACATGCCACCACACTGTACGGCATGTATGAGGGCCCGGTGCGATGCTCCGGTGGCATCGCTACCCCCCCCAGGGTCCCCGTCCCGCCTAACCCTGTAGCGTTTGACCACGGGATCTAGCCCTTTGACTTTGCACGGACGGGCTTTAACCAGTGGAACTCTCCACCCGGTTGTGTTAGGTCAGCCCATAGGAACACATTGGAGCAACATCCGGGCCAAAGCCACAGCAAGATCCAATCCATGTAGACCCGATGCGTCCGTTTCCCTCCTCCAGGTGCCGGCGACGGCGCCGTCCGTGAGGGGGGCACACCCCGGAGACGCGTGCCGGGTGTTTGCAACCGCCACAACACTTCCAGACTTGTGAAAGGCCACCTACGCAAGATTTGGCGGCATGTGCTAGCCCCCGGAGGCCGCCGGCCACAATCATAGACACGCGAAGAGCAATCAGCGGAGAGGGAAGTGTTCAGATACTTCTCCATCACCAAAAATTATGAAAAATTACCATCAGTCCTATAGCACATGTGCCCACGTCGTGTAAAAACTTGGGATTTTATCGTGCTCTGAGTATTTAATGATATTCACGCCGCATCGTTACCGCAGAACGTCTACTACTGTGTCATCGCCGTCCGTGATGGGGGCCACACCCCGGAGATGCGTGCCGCCTCTTGGGACATGCCACCACACCGTACGGCATGTATGAAGGCCCGGTCCAAAGCTCCGGTGGCATCGCTACCCCCCAGGGCCCCCATCCCGCCTAACCATATAGCATTTGACCACGGGATCTAGCCCTTTGACTTTGCACGGACAGGCTTTGACCAATGGAACTCTCCACCCGGTTGTGTTAGGTCAGCCCATAGGAACACTTTGGAACAACATCCGGGCCAAAACCACATCAAGATCCAATCCGTGTAGACCCGACGCGTCTGTTTCCCCGTGTGTGTGGTTTGTGAGGCACGTTCCACGTCATGGACGTGCATTGCTTATTCAAATAGCACACCACCCCTGCATGCATATGCATCCGCCACACACATGTAGGGGTGCCCTCCCCCCCTTGGGCGGTCTCTATATGGAGCACCCATCCGGTGGCCCGGATGGTCTAGGGCTTTGTTCGGCACCGAGAGGGTGCACTCCATGGTGAATAAATGCTTCTCCGTGTTAGTCCATGTCATCACGAGATGACAGACCAAGTCCAGTCCCGTTCTGTCATGGGATCACCCACCGAAGACTCTGTCTCACAAACGAACGCAGCCGGTCCTCGATGTTCCTACCCCATGTGTGGTTTGTGAGGCATGTGCCACGTCAAGAAGGTGCGTTGCTTATTCAAATAACACACCACCCCTGCATGCATATGCATGGGCCACACGCATGTAGGGGTGCCCTCCCCCCTCCCTCACGCGCTCTCTATATCCAGCACCCATCCGGTGGCCCCGGTGGTCTAGGGCGTTGATCGGCACCGAGAGGGTGTAGTCCATGGTGAATAACTGCTTCTCCGTGTTAGTGCATGTCATCGCAAGATGACAGACCAAGTCTAGGCCCGTTCTTCGAGATAGTCTATGGGTATCGAGAGGGAATGTGTCGGGTTTGTGGAGGAAGTGCGGGTCCTGTTGCTCCGTTGGCCTTGAAACTTCTTGTACTCTCAAAGGAGGCCATCGCATGTATATGCACGGGCTATCCGGTGGCCCCTGCGGTCTAGGAAGTTGACCGGAACCGAGAGAGGGGGTAGGCCATGGTCAACAAATGCTTCTTCTTATGTTTATTACTTTACACTCTTTAAAGTTTTCTCTCGGTGCCGGTCTAGAATGTTGACCTGCACCGAGAGAGGGGGTAGGCCACGATCAACAACTGCTTCTTCTCATGTTTATTACTTTACACTCTTTAAAGTTCTCTCTATGCCGGTCTATAAAGTTGACCGGCGCCGAGAGAGGGGGTAGGCTACTGTCAACAACTGCCTCTTCTCATGTTTTTCACTTTACACTTTTTAAAGTTCTCTCTCGGTGCCAGTCTAGGAAGTTGACCGGCACCAAGAGAGGGGGTAGGCCACGGTCAAAAACTGCTTCTTCTCATGTTTTTTTTACTTTACACTCTTTAAAGCTGAGTTTTGAACAAATGAATTTCAAACTTTGGTCATAAAAACATATGAAATATGAGATACAAAAACATATGAAACTTTGACATACCAATTCTAGGCTCGTTCTGTCACGGGAGCACCCACCGAAGACTGTCTCCGGGACGAACGCAGCCGGTCCTCGACGTTCCTGCCCATGTGTGTGGGTTGTGAGGCACGTGCCACGTCAAAGACGTGCGTTGCTTATTCAAATAGCACACCACCCCTGCATGCATATGCATGGGCCACACGCATGTAGGGGTGCCCTCCCCCCCTCGAGCTGTCTCCATATCGAGCACCCATCCAGTGGCCCCGGCGGTCTAGGGCGTTATTCAGCACCGAGAGGGTGTAGTCCATGGTGAATAACTGCTTCTCCGTGTTAGTGCATGTCATCGCAAGATGACAAACCAAGTCTAGGCTCGTTCTGTCACGGGATCACCCACCGAAGATTCTGTCTCGGGGACGGACGCAGCCGGTCCTCGATGTTCCCGCCAGTGTGTGTGATTTGTGAGGCACGTGTCACGTCAAGGACGTGCGTTGCTTATTCAAATAGCACACCACCCCTGCATGCATATGCATGGGCCACACGCATGTAGGGGTGCCCTCCCCCCTCCCCCCCTCGGGCGGTCTCTATATCGAGCAGCCATCCGGTGGCCCCGGCGGTCTAGGGCATTATTCGGCACCGAGAGGGTGTAGTTCATGGTGAATAACTGCTTCTCCGTGTTAGTGCATGTCATCGCGAGACGATAGACCAAGTCTAGGCCCGTTCTTAGAGATAGTCTATGGGTATCGACAGGGAATGTGTCCAGTTTGTGCAGGAAGTGCGGGTCCTGTTGCTCTGTTGGCCTCGAAACTTCTTGTGCTCTCAAAGGAGGCCATCACATGTATATGCATGGGCTATCCGGTGGCCCCGACAGTCTAGGAAGTTGACCGGCACCGAGGGAGAGGGTAGGCCACGGTCAACAACTGCTTCTTCTCATGTTTATTACTTTACACTCTTTAAAGTTCTCTCTCGGTGCCGGTCTAGAAAGTTGACCGGCACTGAGAGAGGGGGTAGGCCACGGTCAACAACTGCTTCTTCTCATGTTTATTAATTTACACTTTTTAAAGTTCTCTCTCGGTGTTGGTCTAGAAAGTTGACCGGCACCGAGAGAAGGGGTAGGCCACAGTCAACAACTGCTTCTTCTCATGTTTTTTTTACTTTACACTCTTTAAAGTTGAGTTTTGAATATGTATATATATATATATAGGACAAATATTTCCTACAAGCAGTGGTAGTTACCACTACTTGTGTTTTGTATGTTGTATGTAGTATCTGTCGGAACCGAGAGTATGTACGTGTAGTATGTAGTATATAACAATGATTAGGTGGTATATATATAAATTTTTAGGTAGTATGTACCATTTTTTGAGTATGCTCTTTTTTACGTACAAATATGTATGTATTTCACAAATATAACAAAAACTATGGGCTCATATACAATTTTTTCATGTAACTTGTTTTGAAATATCTTAGATATAGTATATGAACATATTTAAAATAATAAAATAGTATATACAGTACCACATGCTAGCATATGAGACATGTGGGGTAACTACCACCGGGTGGTAGGATGGATTTTCCCTATATTATAGACGGTCTATTCTGCTAATATTAGTAGAATAACTATCTTGCACACCACTTTCGCACTGCACGCTGAACGCAAATGCAGGTCATTCTTTGAACGAAGTGTACTGCAGTACTCACACGAGTGAACTTCTCGTCGGAAAAAACTGCACGCGTTATTTTTTCGGTACTGTTTTCGCTCTAATTTTTTAACCGTTTATGGGAATGAGGCGTGTAATATACCGTTGAAAAGCTATGGATTAGGCACAACTTCGACATGTTGAACACTTTTCGAGATTCCACGCGGTTTAAGAGAAGTTTTGAAAATGGTGCGGCCCATGACGAGTGGTAGAGAGCGTTTTTTCGCGATTTCTTCTAAACCGCTCGTCGGAATGAAGGAAACGATACGCCGTTGGATATATATCATCGAGGCGCATCTTTTTCATATATAAATGTTTCTCTAATTCCTTACGGTTTAAGAGCAGTTTCAAATGTACTAAATCGCGGAATTCTGTTTTTCAAAAAATTTCAAATGTTCGGTACTGTGTTCGCTCCAGTTTTTGAGCTGTTTGTCGAAACGAGGCGTGTGATACGCCATTGGAAAGCTACGAACGATTTGCAACTTTCATATGTTGAAATATTTTTGAAATTCCTTACGGTTTTAAGTTAATTTTGAAAATCGTGCGGCGGACGACGAGTGGCAGCGGCCGTTTTTGGCGAAATTTTTGCAAACCGCTGGTCGGAATGATTCAAATGATACTCCGTTGGAAAGATATCAACGATACACAACTTTTTCATGTAGAACACTCTCTCTAATTCTTTACGGTTTAAGAGGAGTTTCGAATTTACCGAAATGTGGAACTGTTTTTTGCGACACCCAAATCGACGTGCGTACTTCATCCGACTGAAAACCGCACTACATCGGACAAAAAACCGTACTTCATCAGACCAAAGTGCACTGCATGATTCCTTTTTTGTGGAACGTATTTTTTCCCAAACAAGGCGAAGTGCACTTCATGCCGAGTGTTGCCGAGCCGCAATACTATGAAAAGTGAACCTCGAGACTACCGTAAATAGGCCGCGACACTACCGAAAGCGAACCACTTGAGCTTTTTCCAAACTCAATATTCTTTATGTGCGTAGACCGGGCGAGTGGACCGCAGGGATCGAGCAAGTGAACTACATCCAATATAAGAAGCGAGCTTCTTTTTGAGATGTTTTTGTTTCTGTATTACCAAGTGAACCACATAGGAATTTAATAGCGACTACTTCAGGTCAAAAAAACGCACTTCTTCAAATGGGCAAATGAACTGCATAATTTATTTTTCGCTTTTGTAGTTTTTGGGTCTTTTGGTAGCGACATCTACACAGATGGAGAAAGCGAACCGCACGATTGAGAAAAATGAACCCCACCACAATTCCAGATGAGCTGCTTGTTTTAGCAAACTCATATACATGTGCCTGAAAAAACAACACAAGCACCACTCAAAAACAAAAGTTATGTTTTTACAAATAAACTGCATTTGTTTTTTTAACTCACAAACGTCCTGTTTTTTGTGCAGAACAAACTCACACACACATATCAACCCACTCTCACACGCACACACATCAAACCGCGTGCACAACCGGCACGCCTACACAACCTGAGCTGCACGGGATGAGACACCAAACCGCGTGCCTGTGCAAACGAGCTGCACGGGACGAGCTGCCGGAACTGGACCGTAGACAAAACTGTGGCCCGTAAGTGTAGCAAAGCTCTTTTCCATCCAACCAAAAACTACCACACATGTCCGTAACTTAATTCTATTACATGTGGCCCGTAAGGGTAGCAAAGCTCATCTTTTTTCGTCATCAGACGATGAGCCCGTGAACTGCAAAAGTTTCTGTACCAGCCCAAAACTGCAGTGCACTGACGAAAAATTGCATCTATGTTTCTATATTTTTATACAAAACAAAAATCTGTGAGCAATGAATCGCCGATGTGATGAACTTTCCCTAAAAATGGAAAACAAAGGGAAAAAAGAACTGCACGCACAGGGAAACAAACTACATCGACACCCTCCCGCAACAAAGATGATGAAGGGGAGGAGCAGCTTGGATCTGCTCAAGTGATCAACCTCAGCAGACCGGAGTGGGGCGACACCCTGCTAGCTGCTACGTCTCGAGCTTGTGTTGGATTTCCCCGAAGAGGAGAGGATGATGCAGCATAGTAGCGTAAGTATTTCCCTTAGTTTTTGAGAACCAAGGTATCAATCCAGTAGGAGACCACGCGCAAGTCCCTCGTACCTGCACAAAATGATAGCTACTCGCAACCAACGCTTAGGGGTTTTCAATCCCTTCACGGTCACTTACGAGAGTGAGATCTGATAGAGATAATATTTTTGGTATTTTTGGTATAAAGATGCAAAGTAAAAAGTAAAAGCAAAAGCAAGTAAATAACGTGATGGAGATTGATATGATGAGAATAGACCCGGGGGCCATAGGTTTCACTAGTCGCTTCTCTCAAGAGCATAAGTATTCTACGGTGGGTGAACAAATTACTGTTGAGCAATTGACAGAATTGAGCATAGTTATGAGGTTATCCAGGAAATAATCATGTATATAGGCATCACGTCCATGACAAGTAGACCGAAACGATTCTGCATCTACTACTATTACTCCACTCATCGACCACGATCCAGCATGCATCTAGAGTATTAAGTTAAAAACATAGTAAAGCCTTAAGCAAGATGACATGATGTAGAGGAATAAATTCATGCAATATGATAAATACCCCATCTTGTTATCCTCGATGGCAACAATACAATACGTGCCTTGCAACTCTTTCTGTCACTGAGTAAGGACACCGCAAGATTGAACCCAAAGCTAAGCACTTCTCCCATTGCAAGAACTACCAATCTAGTTGGCCAAACCATAAAGATAATTCGAAGAGACTTACAAAGATAACTCAACCATATATAAAAGAATTCAAAGAAGAATCAAATATTTTCCATAGATAATACTGGATCATAAACCCACAATTTATCGGTCTCAACAAACACACCGCAAAAAGAAGATTACATTGAATAGATCTCCACGACAGAGGGGGAGAACATTGTATTGAGATCCAAAAAGAGAGAAGAAGCCATCTGGCTACTAGCTATGTACCCGAAGGTCTGAAGTAAACTGCTCACACTTCATCGGAGGGGCTATGGTGATGATGTAGAAGCCCTCCGTGGTAGATGCCCCCTCCGGCGGATCTCCCGAACAGGCCCCAAGATGGGATCTCGTGGATACAGAAAGTTGCGACAGTGGAATTAGGTTTTTCACTCCATCCCCGATCTGTTGGGGGTACGTAGGTATATATAGGAGGAAGGAGTACGTCGGTGGAGCGTCAGGGGCCCACGAGGCAGGGGGGCGCGGCCCCAACCTCATGACCGCCTATGGCACTTCTTGGAGTAGGGTCCAAGTCTCGTGGATCACGTTCGGTGAGAAGATCACGTTTTCGAAGGTTTCATTCCGTTTGATATTCCGTTTCTTCAAAACACTAAAATATGCAAAAAAAACAGCAATTCTGGGCTCGGCCTCCGGTTAATAGGTTAGTCCCAAAAATAATATAAAAGTGGAAAATAACGCCCATTATAGTCCAAAAACAATAGATAAAGTAGCATGGAGCAATCAAAAATTACAGATACGTTGGAGACGTATCAGGCATCCCCAAGCTTAATTCCTGCTCGTCCTCGAGTAGGTAAATGATAAAAAGAGAATTTTTGATGCAGAGTGATACTTTGGCATAATTTCAATGTAAATCTTCTTAATTGTGATATGAATATTCAGATCCGAAAGATTCAAGACAAAAGTTCATATTAACATAAAAATAATAATACTTCAAGCACACTAATCAAAATAATTAGGTCATCTCAAAATAACATGGCCAAAGAAAGTTCATCCCTACAAAATCATATAGTTAGGCTATGCTTCATTTTCGTCACACAAAGATGTTCCCAACTTCTATACCCCCGATCACAAGCCAAGCAATTGTTTCATACTTAAATAATCTCAAACTTTTTCAACCTTCACGCAATACATGAGCGTGAGCCATGGATATAGCACTATGGGTGGAATAGAATATGATGATGGGGATTGTGTGGAGAAGACAAAAAAAGGAGAAAGTCTCACATTGACGAGGATAATTAACGGGCTATGGAGATGCCCATCAATTGATGTCAACATGAGGAGTAGGGATTGCCATGCAACAGATGCACTAGAGCTATGAATGCTCAATAAAAGAAAACTAGTGGGTGTGCATCCAACTTGCTTGCTCATGAAGACCTAGGGCATTTGAGGAAGCCCATCGTAGGAATATACAAGCCAAGTTCTATAATGAAAAATTCCCACTAGTATGAAAAATACAACTTATGAGACTCACTATATGAAAAACATGGTGCTACTTTGAAGCACAGTGGAAAAAGAGATAGTAGTATTGCCCTTTTTTTGGGCCTTCCTTTTTTTTGGCCTTTATCTTTTTTTTATTTGGGCAATGCTCTAATAATGATGATCAGTACACTTCTATTGATTACAACATGAGGATTACAACTCGAAACTAGAACAAGGTATGACTCTATATTAATGCCTCCGGCAGTGTACCGGGATGGTGCAATGAATCAAGAGTGACATGTATGAAAAATAATGCATGGTGGCTTTTCCACAAATACGATGTCAACTACATGATCATGCAATGGCAATATGACAAAAGTAATGTATGTCATAATAATGATGAACGGAACGGTGGCAAGTTGCATGCAATAGATCTCGGAATGGCTATGGAAATGCCATCATAGGTAGGTATGGTGGCTGTTTTGAGGAAGATATAGGGAGGTTTATGTGTGATAGAGCGTATCGTATCACAGAGTTTGGATCCACCGGCGAAGTTTGCGCCAACTCTCAATGTGAGAAAGGGCAATGCACGGTACCGAAGAGGCTAGCAATGGGGGAACGGTAAAAGTGTGTATAATCCATGGACTCAGCATTAGTCAAAAGAACTCATATACTTATTGCAAAAATTTAGAAGTCATCAAAAATCAAGTACAACGCGCATGCTCCTAGGGGGATAGATTGGTAGGAAAATACCATCGCTCGTCCCCGACCGCCACTCATAAGGATGCACAAGCCAGGTACACTTCATGCTTCAAATTTGTTACACAACTTTAACCATACGTGCATGCTACGGGATTTACCAACTTCAACACAAGTATTTCTCAAATTCACAACTACTCAACTAGCATGACTTTGATATTATTACCTCCATATCTCAAAACAATTATCAAGCATCAAACTTATCTTAGTATTCAACGCACTCAAAAGAAAGTTTCACATTTCTTGAACACCAAGTACATTAACATTAAGCAAATTACCATGCTATTAACGACTCTCAAAATAATCTAAGTGAATCACTAGAGGAAAAATTATCACGCTCAAAAAGATATAAGTGAAGCACTATGAGCAAACTATCAAGCTCAAAAGATATAAGTGAAGCACATAGAGTATTCTATCAAATTCCAATTCATATAAGGCTCTCTCAAAAAGGTGTGTACAGCAAGGATGATTGTGGTAAACTAACAAGCAAAGACTCAAATAATACAAGACGCTCCAAGCAAAACACATATGATGTTGGTGAATAAAAATATAGTTCCAAGTAAATTACCGATGGAAGTGGACGAAAGAGGGGATGCCTTCCGGGGCATCCCCAAGCTTTGACTTTTTGGTGTCCTTGGATTATCTTGGGGGTGCCATGGGCATCCCCAAGCTTAGGCTCTTGCCAGTCCTTGTTCCATAATCCATCAAAAGAATTCACCCAAAACTTGAAAACTTCACAACACAAAACTCAATAGAAATCTCGTGAGCTCCGTTAGAGAAAGAAAACAAAAGACTAATTTAAGGTACTGTAATGAACTCATTCTTTATTCATATTGGTGTTAAACCTACTGTATTCCAACTTTTATATGGATTGTAAACTATTTTACTAACCATAGATTCATCAAAATAAGCAAACAACACACGCAAACCAGAATCTGTCAAAAACAGAACAGTCTGTAGTAATCTGTAACTAAAGCAAACTTCTTGAACTCTACAAATTCTACCAAAATAGGAAGTCCTGGAAATTTTGTTTATTGATCAGAAGAAAAAAGAATCAATGCAAAATCATGTTCCTGTGATTTATTGAATTGTTTCTTGTGAGCGCAAAGTTTCTGTTTTTCAGCAGAATCAAATCAACTATCATCATAGCTTATCCTATAGGTTCTACTTGGCACAAACACTAACTAAAACATAAAACCACATCTAAATAGAGGCTAGATGGATTATTTATTCCTAAACAGAACCAAAAACAAAAAACACAAAATAAAATTGGATTGCCTCCCAACAAGCGCTATCGTTTAACGCCCCTAGCTAGGCGTAAAAGCAAGGATAGATCTAGGTATTGCCATCTTTGGTAGGCAATCCATAAGTGGCTCTCATGATAGATTCATATGTTAATTTTATTTTCTTTCTAGGAAAGTGTTCCATGCCTTTCTTTAAAGGGAATTGGAATTTAATATTTCCTTCCTTCGTATCAATAATTGCACCAATCGTTCTAAGGAAAGGTCTACCAAGAATAATAGGACATGAAGGATTGCAATCTATATCAAGAACGATAAAATCTATGGGCACATAATTCCTATTTGCAACAATAAGAACATCATTAATTCTTCTCATAGGCTTTTTAATAGTGGAATCCGCAGATGCAAGTTTAGAGAGCAATAATCAAAATCACAGAAAACTAGCAAATCACACAAAGTTTTGGGAATAGTAGAGACACTAGCACCCAAATCACACAAAGCATAAAACTCAAAAATTTTAATTTTAATTTTAATAGTAGGTTCCCATTCATCATGGAGTTTCCTAGGGATAGAAATTTTCAACTCAAGCTTTTCTTCATAAGATTGCATCAAAGCATCAACAATATGTTCGGTAAAGGCCTTATTTTGACTATAAGCATGAGGAGAATCTAGCACGGATTGCAACAAGGAAATACAACCAATCAAAGAGCAATTTTCATAATTAAATTCCTTGAGATCCAAAATAGTGGGTTCAGCAACATCACGGTTTTTATTTATTTCAATCCCACTTTCATCAATTTCATCATTAAGATCTAAAAACTCCGAATCCTTAGAACGCCTTCTAGGTAAAGGAAGATCATATACAGTTTCATCAAGATTCATATTGCAAAACAAAGATTTAATAGGGGACACATCAATAACTTTTAGATCTTCACCTTGATTTTCATAGGAATCCAGTTTAGCGACCATCTTATTGACTAAGGTGGCTTGCATATCCGAAATTTCAGCGGTCATCTTTTCAAGACGAGCGATTTGGGCTCTTATAACATCAAATTCTTTGGACATATCATCGAGCTCTTTATTCATATAACTCATATAACTCTTTTGTTCCTTAAGCTCGTTTCTAAAGAAATTATTATGCTCAAATTGCAAAACCATAAACTTCCTGACATTGCTTTCGATCTCCTCTAGCCTTTTATGGTGAAGATCACCAGATTTAGGTAAGGCCATTACAATAAACAAGCAAACTAACACGAGCAAACAAAAGGCAAAGGGAAAAGGAGGAGGAGATTGGGAAAGAGAGGGCGAATAAAACGGCAAAGGTGAAGTGGGGGAGAGGAAAACGAGAGGCAAATGGCAAATAATGTAATGCGAGAGATAGGGATTGTGATGGGTACTTGGTATGTTGACTTTTGCGTAAGCCTCCCCGGCAACGGCGCCAGAAATTCTTCTTGCTACGTCTCGAGCTTGCGTTGGATTTCCCGAAGAGGAGAGGATGATGCAGCACAGTAGCGTTAGTATTTCCCTCAGTTTTTGAGAACCAAGGTATCAATCCAGTAGGAGACCACGCACAAGTCCCTCGTACCTGCACAAAACGATAGCTACTTGCAACCAACGCTTAGGGGGTGTTAATCCCTTCACGGTCACTTACGAGGGTGAGATCTGATAGAGATAATATTTTTGGTATTTTTGGTATAAAGATGCAAAGTAAAAAGTAAAAGCAAAAGCAAGTAAATAAAGTGATGTAGATTGATATGATGAGAATAGACCCGGGGGCCATAGGTTTCACTAGTGGCTTCTCTCAAGAGCATAAATATTCTACGGTGTGTGAACAAATTACTGTTGAGCAATTGACAGAATTGAGCATAGTTATGAGGTTATCCAGGAAATGATCATGTATATAGGCATCACGTCCGTGACAAGTAGACCGAAATGATTCTGCATCTACTACTATTACTCCACTCATCGACCGCTATCCAGCATGCATCTAGAGTATTAAGTTGAAAACAGAGTAACGCCTTAAGCAAGATGACATGATGTAGAGGAATAAATTCATGCAATATGATAAATACCCCATCTTGTTATCCTCGATGGCAACAATACAATACGTGCCTTGCAACTATTTCTGTCACTGAGTAAGGACACCGCAAGATTGAACCCAAACCTAAGCACTTCTCCCATTGCAAGAACTACCAATCTAGTTGGCCAAACCATAAAGATAATTCGAAGACTTGCAAAGATAACTCAATCATACATAAAAGAATTCAGAGAAGAATCAAATATTTTCCATAGATAATACTGGATCATAAACCCACAATTCATCAGTCTCAATAAACACACCACAAAAAGAAGATTACATCGAATAGATCTCCACGAGAGAGGGGGAGAACAGTGTATTGAGATCCAAAAAGAGAGAAGAAGCCATCTAGCTACTAGCTATGGACCCGAAGGTCTGAAGTAAACTACTCACACTTCATCGGAGGGGCTATGGTGATGATGTAGAAGCCCTCCATGGTAGATGCCCCCTCCGGCGGAGCTCCGAAACAGGCCCCAAGATGGGATCTCGTGGATACAGAAAGTTGCGGCGGTGGAATTAGGTTTTTGGCTCCGTCCCCGATCTGTTGGGGGTATGTAGGTATATATAGGAGGAAGGAGTACGTCGGTGGAGCGTCAGGGGGCCCACGAGGCAGGGGGGCACACCCAGGGGGGAGGGCACGCCCCCCACCCTCATGACCGCCTCTAGCACTTCTTGGAGTAGGGTCCAAGTCTCCTGGATCACGGTCGGTGAGAAGATCACGTTTCCAAAGGTTTCATTCCGTTTGGACTCCGTTTGATATTCCGTTTCTTGGAAACACTAAAATAGGCAAAAAGCTGCAATCTGGGCTGGGCCTCCGGTTAATAGGTTAGTCCCAAGAATAATATAGAAGTGGAAAATAAAGCCCATTATAGTCCAAAAACAATAGATAAAGTAGCATGGAGCAATCAAAAATTATAGATACGTTGGAGACGTATCACTAGCCGACGGGCGCCATCTCAACCTTTTATGGCCACCACATGGGGGAGCAAGGATGGAGCATCCAGATGTGTATCTGCACAAATCCATCCATCCATCCAGCGACGGACTGCATGCAGGTGAGCGAGCTGCACGAACGCGACGAACATACTACACGCGGGCGAGCGAGCTGCACCAACGCGACGGACGTACTGCACGCCATCGAGGGCGGACTGCGTGCGCGCCAGGGTGCACTTCGGAGAGGAGGTGAGGGATCGGGGCCGAGCCGGCTGGGCGAACGGAGTGCAGATGCCGGCAGCGCTAGAAGGGAAGGTAGGGTCGGCGCGGGATCCCTCCATGACCACGGACAGCGGGGCTAGATCCAGACGGATCCGTCGAAGGGGAGGCGCTAGGATGCGGGGGCGCTCGGCGTGATCACCATCAAGAGGGAGGGGCTGATGGCCGGAGGTCGGTTGGACATGGTAGATCTCCGGTTGCGACACTTGCTTGAAGATGGAAAAGGTGAGAAGGGCGATGCAAGAAGGTGTATCCAGTCGGGGAAGAAGTTTGCTGGGTGGGGGCACGAGGGAGGAACGAGATCGAGCGAGGATCGTGCGGGTCGGGCCCGTCAGCGGCAAGTCGTGGCCGCCCCCGCCTCGATCTGGACTGAGTCGTTGTTGGGGGAGGTGGCCGCCCACTGCTGGATCCTGCGCGGGGAGGGCGACTGTGGTGGATGCAGGGATGGGGATGGGCGGCCCGCCGGCGGCCTGGTGGGAGGCGTGGGGGTGGTGGGGCGCCGGAGGTGGGTGGTGGTGAGGCGCCACAGTGGTGGGTGGTGTTGGGGAAGGTGGGCAATGGGGTGGGTTACAGCGGGGGAGAAGGCGGGGTGCGGTGTGGGTGATGTGTGCAGAATAAGAAATTTGTGTGCAGAATAAGGGTCTTAACGGGTGTTATCATAATAGACCTACCCTATATATATATATATACATACATAAACACTATTCTGATATCGGGATCAGAATAATATTATGATCACAACCTGACCTGCCCCGCTAGTAGTACGTTGAACTTCCTTGTGAACTAGGTTGAACTTCCGTCAACATTGCCCAAATGAGGCTTGCGATATACCGTTGGAAAGCTATGGACACCAGTATCATGACCCAACTTAAATTTTTGGCAAAATGTAAGCGGTTTAAGAGCAGTTTTGAAAACCATTTTTTCTTCACACAAAAACATGAATCATATTTTCGATTGCATTTCTAAACCGTTTATCAGAATGAGGCATATAATATGGTGTTGGAAAACTGCTGCAAAACCGCTACTACCACATGTTGAAAGTTTTCTCTAATTCTCTATGGTTAAAGAGTAATTTGAAAAAACATAAAATTTCGCAAATCGAACAGCCGAGTTCATATTTTCGACGTCATTTCTAAACAGCTAATCCAATTGAGGCATATGATACGGTGTTGAAAAGCTTATGAAAATGCGATATTCTTTCATTTTGAAAGTTTTTTCTAATTTTGAACGGTTTAAGAGTAATTTAGAAAACGGTACAAGTTCTACCGAGTTTGTATTTTCTGGCGAATTATGTAACCGTGCATCCAAATGCAGCAAATGATATGGCGTTGGAAACCATGAACAAATGCGAAACTTTTTGGTATGTATTATTTCTGCCAATTCTTTACGGTTTTAAGTCAGTTTCGAAAATGGCGAAAAATGTATTTCCGCCTTATTTTGTACAAACTTTATTGTTATGGCGCACATAATATACCGTTGAAAAGCTACGAAAAATGTGAAACTTTTTCATGTTGACAGTTTTATCTGATTCTCAACTGTTTTCAAGTAATTTGAAAAATGGTGAGATAATTCGTTCTGCCTTTATCGCGAAACAGATTCGTCAAAAATGCATCGCGTGAAGTACCTGAACTTCTCGGTATGAAACCTTGAACTTCACTCTGTTTTTCACGTGCTTTTTTGCCCGAACCTCTCCATCCATGCACCAGAACACTCACCAGAATTTAGCAAGTGATATACCGATGGAAAGCTTCTATAGACACGCAACTTTCCCGTGTTGATAATTTTTTCATACTCGCAACGGTTTTAAAAGTTTTTCATCTGAAATTCATTCAGTGTGGTAGTTGAACTTCCAGCTGTTTTCACGTTGAACTTCCGTGACGTATTTTCGTTTGTAACTTTCTCATACATTCATCAATATCACACAAATGATATTTCTTTTGTACAAACCACTCTCACAATAAATTTTTTAACTTTCTTCGACCGAGGACTTGAACTTACACAAATGATTTCCTACTGTTTTGAAGAAAATAGAAAATGACGAGATCATGATTTCTGCCTTCATCGCGAATGGAAATACACTGCGTGAAGTAGTTGAACTTCTCGTGCATGTTTGTTCGAACTTCACACTGTTTTTAATATGTTGTTTTTTGCACTGCATGAAGTAGTAGTTGAACTTCTAGGACGTGTCTGTTCGAACTTCACTTTGTTTTTGACGTGCTGATTTTTTACGTGGTGTTTTTTGCACTACATGAAGTAATTGAACTTCTGGGGCATCTCTCTTTGAATTTCACCCTGTTTCACTTTTTTGTATTTTTTCTTATATGAAATACACACCATGTAGTACGTGAACTTCCGGTTGTTATCACTTTGAACTTCTCTCTGGTTTGAGAGAATTATTTTAAAACACAAAAAATAACATATTTTTTATGTATTTTGGACATCTAAATACACGGTGAACCTCTCTCAAAAGAATTTTTCAACTTTTCCTCGCTGACCAATTGAACTTCTATCAACCATTCTTTTCATTTATGAGTCGTTTTTAAAAGTGCAAAAAATGGTGTTGTGTTATTTATTTTTCAACATGTAAATCCTAGATTTTAATAAACTCCGAACTTCTCTGTTATTTCAATTTGAACTTCACCTTTTTATATTTTGAGTAAAGAATTGCATTCCATTTTTATACGGAAAAAATCTTAGTTTTGTATTAAACATTATACAAATTCTTTGTTATTTCGAACTAAACTTTTTGGTTTATTCATTAGCAATGGGAAAAATTTAAGTTTTTGTGATAAATATTGAACTGCTCCATTTTCTGAAATTGAACTTCTTGGTTTACTATTTATTATCGAGGAAAATCTAATTTTTTTCATATACATTGAACTATTGTATTTTTTAAAATTGAACTTCTTGGTTTTTTTCAATTTGGACTTCTTGGTGTCATTCATTTGTAACGGGGAAAAATGATAATTTTGTAATAAACATCGTACAACTTCTTAGATATTTTCAAACTGAATTTCTTGGTTTTTTCGTTAGTAACAAGAAAATTATGAGAAAAATCTGCATTTCTTATAGACATCGAACTTCACCATTTTTTTAATTTGAACTTCTTAGTTTTATTTGTTAGTAATGGGAAAAATCCTTTTTTGAACTTTCCCGGGCAGGTCACTTGAACTTCGAGCAACTAAATTTTTCATAAAGACAACCGTCACAAATTCGTTACCATTTGAGAGCAGTATTAAAAATGGCAAAAACAACATTGTTTTTACTTGTTTTTAACATGTAGTTGAAGGTTGGACGTCTCACACTAGAGATCTCGAACTTCACCGTGAGGAGCACGTGAACTTCTTACAACAAACCTTTGAAGCTTTTAGTTTTCTATGCTTATATTCTTATCTGAAATGCACTTTGTGTAGTAGTTGAACTTCCCACTGTTTTCACCTTGAACTTCTGTCACGTATTTTTGTTCAACCTCTCTCACAAGAATTTTTGAACTCTCTCGGGCCGAGCACTAGAACTTCTAGCAAAAAACTTTTTATCCTTTGATTTTTCATTCTTTTTTTCATAAACATGCACACCGTGTAGTACGTGAACTTCTAGCAGTTATCAATCTGAATTTCTCTCGGCTACGTGAGAATATCTAAGTTTTTATAGACATTGAACCACTCTACCTTTTTTGTTTGAACTTCATTGTGTATTTTTAGAAATATGAAAATTGGATTTTTTTTAGAAACATCGAACTTCTTCGCTATTTCGAATTGAACTTATTTGTTTTATTCTTTGATAAATATCAAAGTGCTCCGCTTTTACAAATTGAACTTCTTGGTTTATTCTCTATTAGCAAGAGAACCTGAGTTTGTTATTTACATTGAGCTACTCCGTTTTTTAAAATTGAACTTCTTGGTTTTAATCTTTAGTATCGGGGAAAATCTAAGATTTTTATAAAAATCAAAGAACTTCATTTTTTAAATCCGTTATTGTTTATTGAACTTCTCGATTTTTTTAGGTGAGCTCACTTTTTTCATATAGAAGCAGTGGCTTCGATTTTTTTAGACATAAAATAATTCATTTGCTTTTATCGTTCTTCTCTTTTTTGTTTTAGAGAATATGCAAATCATCAACAAAGTGTGTGTGTTTGTGCGCGCCATAAGAACCGCTTTTCTGAAATGTTGGTGGTGTTTTTCTGGTGGCGGGTTTTGTTTTCACGAGCTCTCCAATTTTTTTAGAATGTATTCTTTCACTTTGAAAAATTTAATTGCACCATTTTTACTATATATGAACGTACGTTTTTTTATATTTGAACTTCTCACGTGAAATTTAGAGAGAGAGTGGTTGAAAATTTTCTGTGTCATTTTAGCTGAAATTAAAGAGAACAAAATCACTCAGCTGACAGTTTGCTTTTGTTAGTGTACGTCTTGCATGCATTTTTTTAAAATAGGACTTGGTTTGCAAACATTTTTCATTATTTTTGTCCAAGTTTTCTACAGAACACCACAATCATAATTAGGTGAGCTCACTTTTTAGGCCCCGACAGTGATTTTTTATGCATCATGAAAAGTTGCACTTTTTAGTGAACTTTATTGTTATTTTCTTTTTTTTATTTTTAGTACAAATTGAACTGCGCGAGTTTCACATGCTGGACTTCTGTCTTTTTAATAAACACAATGAATTGCTACAAACAATGTTTCTATAACACCCATAGTTTTTTTGGCAGTACCATCTCTGTGTTTAGGACAAAAAATAAGTACATTAAACAAAATCACCAAGTTAATTTTAGAGGCCAACGGGGGACGGTGGCCTGCTGTGTCGGCTTGCCTATGAAGTGACACGGCGCCAACTGACGGACGCAGACGCCGTCCGGGTCTTCCATTATGGTACGTGGCCTACACACCTCAGCAGGATCCACATCCCGTACCACATTTAACATGCCACACACATCTCACGTTACCATTTCTTCTCAATTACTACATCAGGATGCAACCACAACAAGAGAATAGAAGCACAGAGGGCCAAGTAACTAGCATGCATATTACAATAAGCAGAGCACTTCACACAACGCAGACATAACAGCTAATGTTGCTGCAGCAGCATGAAACACGAGCAGGTTATGATAAGGAAAACAAATCTCCGCGTTAATCGGCCATGAAAATGCCTATATCAAACAGACAGTTGTTTCCATTCCCAGAATTATAAACCAGCACTCGAGAACTCAGCATGCAGACGACGACAACAAGCAAGCTAAGCTTTCTCATATCTACAGCAAAACTTATCTTTTGGTCAAACACTAGCTTCTCTCTCTGTGTACACCCGCTGCAAACAAACCGCAGGCAAATAGTGGGGGAGACCATTCTATGGTGATATGCACTGGAAAAAAATTACATGAATCAGCTACACTCAGCGGGGTCTGTCGAGCGGATTAGGGGGGACACACTTCACAGTGCACACCCAACAAATGGTTACAACTTTATTACATGTCGTAGTAGTAGTCTCCAGTGAGGAAAGATGAGGCCGTGTCATGTTAGTAGTGAGCACCAACATGACGACGATAACTGATCTACGACTATGTTTGGAAGCTCTGCCTTTGCTTTCATTTCATGATAGATGGGGGAGGCGTGGGTGAAGGTCAGGGAGAGAAGTCAGGAAAGGTCGCTCGCCGTCACGCAAGAAGTTCAGAGCTCCCTGTCAAAATATGGTATTCCACGAACATTACACATGGAGACTGCAGCAGCATAGCGCGCGCGACCACAACGGCTGGGCAGGCAATCAAGCATTTGTCAGCTCAAATCAACGACCACAACTGCTATTTTTCTTCAGTCTGGCGTGCTACTTATTCATAGTTCGACCTGTTGTGGAGACCTCGACACTGAGTATGTAGCCAGTCTCGAACGCAACTGTTGCGTAAGGCCTTGATGCAGATGGATTGATGGCCCCACGATTAAAAAAAGAACAACAAGGAGAGGTAGATGCCTGCACAGACTGCTCGCACTCTGTTTGATCTTCTTCAGCTACACATCGGCATGTATGCATCGGACCGTGCGTTGGAAGTGACCTATCTCACAAGCTCGAGTGTGGCTATGACACAGACAATAGATCACTGCTCACCGGAGCTCATCACTATAGACGGAGAGGAAGGTCAGGAGGGAAATGATAGGGGTCGCAAGGGGCACGCGACCAGCTGTAGGTCGACACCTCCGGCAGCTGCAGGTCGAGACCTCCGGCAGCTGCAAGTCGAGACCTTCCCCAGCTGTAGGTCGAGGCCAGAGGGACGGGGAGGTAGTGGTTGGTCGTGATACGAGAACGACGATGAAAGGGAATTGCTTTAGGCTGCGGGGAGGAAGGATGTGCCACCGGTGAGGATGTAGGCGTCGATGGATGAGGATGGCGGTGGAATGGATGGCCGCGATGAACTGGAGGAGTACTGGCCAGCTGGTGGAAGGCAGAGCTGCCATTGGCTTTATGGAAGAAGGTCGGAGCGGTGTGTTCAAGGGCGGTGGAGGATGCGGGCCGTGAGCCATGCCGACGCTGAGGGGAGGAGCTTGGCTCCTGACATAGGCTTGGATGGGCAGTGCCGGCGCCGTGATCAACCGGTGACCCCAGGATCAAGTGGCCCAAGGGGTTGGGTTCGACGGCTGGATCTGGGAGGAGGGAGAGTTGCATCTTGATCTGGCGCTGGATGTGTTGGTCTGCGGCGGCGCGCACGGAGATTTACGGCACGACTGCGGTGCATGGGAGCAAGGTCCGCCGGCGGGGCGGTAGGATCAGGGCGGCGGCGACGGGTGGGTATCGAGTGTGGATGGATGCCCCGGTGGTGCGCGATAGGAGCGATCGTGGGCTGCGGGTGGGGGTGGGCTATTTTTTTTATCGGGGCGCACCGGTTCGGGAGCATGGCGTCGCGCCTATATAGAGGCCACGTGATCCAAATAACTATATAAAATCATCAATAGTCATGGAATTTATAAACTTTGGTCGTAAAAGCATATCAAATATGAGATACAAAAATGATAGTGCAAAACAAAAACAAAAAAAGAAGGGAAAGAAATTAGAGCAGTGGTTACCGAGGGTCGATACTCGGCTCTCGGTAATGGCCACCGTTTCCGAGAGGTGCTCTCGGTAAAGCATCTAACCTAGATCCTAACCTTTCCCATTTCTTTTCTATCTTCATTCCCCTCCTCTCTGCACCCTGCGCCACCGCCGCCGCCGACGCCGAAATCGCCACCGCCGCTGCCGCCACCACCCCTCAACCGCCACCAACTGCCGCCACCACCGCTTCTCCACCGCCCCAACTGCGTCCACCGCCCCCAACTGTCACTGCCACGGTGCTTCATGGCCGGCGTCCGGCGCGGCGGCTCTTCGATGCGACCCAACGACAGCCGCCGCAGCAGAGCTCCTCCGATAGCGCGGCATCTGGAGATGCCCTCAGGTGTGTACACCCATCCCACCGAACGTATGCAAATTTTGTTGAAAAAAATGAGAATTGGGAAAATTCAGTTCATAGGTGCTCCACTAGGGGCTAGTAATTCAGTTCATAGGGTATTTTTAGGTGCTCCACTAGGTCCATGTTGATCTAGTTCTAGGTATTTTTAGGTGCTCCACTAGGATGTTTGAGTTGCACAACATGTTTATGCTGTTGTATACTACTGTAATGTACAATTTATGGTGTTGAGGAATTTAATACCATGGCAAAACTGGCTACAAAACAACCAAACCTGAAATTGTGGGTCAAGTTCATCATAATATGCTAGTATATACTACTGTAATGTACAGTTTTCAGCCTATTTTTCATGTTTTTGAGGAGTTGATATTGTCCAGTGCATGATAATGTGGTCATGTTGCTTATGTATATTTTTCAGCTATTGTAATGTATAGTTTTCCGCCTATTTTTTCATATATTTGAACAGTTCATATTGTCCAGTGCATGATAATATGCTCCTGTTGCCTATGTAATCTTTTCAGTCAATTTTTCATGTATTTTGGACAAGTGGTATGGTTAATATTCACCATATATATTTTGTTTTTCAGATCCTGATGGGAGCACTGGTAGTAAGTACCGGAGAGTCCCGACTAGTAGGACCGAGTCATCCTCCTCCCATCAGGCCACAACCGAGGCATCGTCATCATCGGATGGCGATGTCGGAGTGGACTTAGATGCACCAGATCCGCTCGCTACCGAGTCGGGCGACATGGAGGCCTCAGACGGCTCAGGGTCTACCTCGAGCAACACTTCCAAGAGGAAGAAATCCGGGCGTGGTCCGGGGAAGGTCCCGGAACCAACTGTTGCCAACAACTGTCATGTCATTTGGCCGACAGGAGAGGGGTAAGCAAGCATTTCATTTGCATCATATTTTGGATGCCACAACTTTGACACTCACATATGCTTGTCTTTTATATCATACAGTCAGTGGGAATTTATCCCGACACAACCTAAGGGGGCACGCCCACCGAACCACATCATCGGCTCCCTCTTGAGGAAGCACTTCCCTGGATTGTCCAAGTCGGGTGATGACGATCCGGCGTCACCAGGTTTAACCTGGGAGCATTACCTACACAACAAGGATGAGCACGATGTCACCATGGCCACTCGGGTCATCAATGCTTTTTTGTAAGTATCTTCTCTCCGACCACTGCATTTTTTTCATATCCAAATCCTTGCTTGTGTGGATGGTGAGAAGATGCCTTATGCTTTCTTGTAGGAAACATTTGCTTGTGTGGATGGTGAGAAGCAGAAGGCGATCAAAGGCATCGTGAAATCTGCCCGAAAGATACTCTCTGACCTACATGCTGCGGTACAAAGCCGTGATGCAGTGTCGGCCGCTCGATGAGAAGGAAGAGAAGATGACAAGGAAGACTGCTTGCCAGACCAACATGTCGCGAGAAGAATACCTGTCGGTGGTAAGTGACTACATCGGTTGCTAGTACTTTGATTCATCCCTCTTGTTCCTCAATTATTTTATTTTGTCTGACTAGGTGAAGGAACCCTAGATGAAGGACGATTGTTGGGAGGCCCTGATTGACATGTGGTGTAACCTAGCATGGTAGGCGCAACATGTGGAGAAGGGAAACGATCGAGCCAAAATGACAGGCCCGGCTCATGTCCAGGGGAGTCGGAACCTAACCGCTCTCAAGCAACACATGGTATGTGGATTAAGATGTTAGTTTTTTGCACGGTGCATCTTGGTTCATTAAACTTGATGGTTAAGTTTGCAGGAGGCGAAGGTTGGTCGCCCGGTCCACATCCTGGAAGCCTGGAAAGAAGGCCACAAGGGGAAGGATGGCGCCGAGTTCTGCAGTGAGTCGGCAGAGGAGAAGTGGGGGGCCTTCAAAGAGGTCTTCCAGGAGGTGCACGGGCAGGAAGCCGAACCTACGTCCAAGCCCCTTGACCCTGAGCTTCTCATCATTGCTGACGAGGGGAAGGGCCATGGCCGCCACCTCCTTTGCAACGGGGCGATCGCCACCTCCGGGCATCGCAAGCTGCACAAGATACGCGCGTCGAGCACCAGCTCAACTCCGTCCATACGGAGTCACCCAACCGCCGCATCACGTGAGATAGCGCGTCTCAAGGTTAGCATCCTAACCTTTCATTTATGTCCATGCCTCGAAATAGCACCGTTCCAACCTATATGAGCATAATGTCATGCTACAGGATTTAATGGTACAACGAGCTGTTGAAGAGGAGCAAAGGCGGCAGGCTGAGCAGGACTCCATAGAAAAGGAACGGGAAGACACGAACAAGAGGTTGAAGCTGCTTGAGGATCAACTACAGGTAGAACATTATCTAAACTAGAGTAGAAGATTCATTACATACGGATGAACCACCCTCACGTGACTCTACTCTTATAGGTTCTTATGTAATCTCAAAGTAGTGCAAGTGATGCCCCTCCTCCTCCTCCGGAATGTTAACCCGATGGCTCTCCTCCTCAAGATGATCTATATATGAACAAGTGTACTTCTATTGTGACGTGCACGTGTTTTGCAAGTAGTTACAACATGTATGAATTTGCGACTTGTGTGTGACGTCTACTAGGATAATACATTTGACTTGTGAGTGACAATATGTGGACTATCCCTAATTATGCATATATATGTGGACTAGATCAAATTATGCCTATATATGATCAAATTATGCCTATATATGTGTGGACTAGATCAAATTATGCCTATATATGATCAAATTGCACTGTAGTTATTTTTATCTGTATGGATTAGAAAAGAAATAGCTTAACAGCAGAATAGATGGGAAAGATTTCTGAGAGCAACACAGAAAACGATATACTTGAAGGAAATATGCCCTAGAGGTAATAATAAAGTTATTATTTCTTTCCTTATTTCAAGATAAATGTTTATCATTCATGCTAGAATTGTATTAACCGGAAACTTAGTACATGTGTTAATACATAGAACATAATGTCACTAGTATGCCTCTACTTGACTAGCTCGTTGAATCAAAGATGGTAAGTTTCCTAGCCATAAACATGAGTTGTCATTTGATTAACAGGATCACATCATTAGAGAATGATGTGATTGACTTGACCCATTCCGTTAGCTTAGCACTTGATTGTTTAGTATGTTGATATTGCTTTCTTCATGACTTATACATGTTCCTATGACTATGAGATTATACAACTCCCGTTTACCGGAGGAACACTTTGTGTGCTACCAAACGTCACAAGTAACTGGGTGATTATAAAGGTTCTCTACAGGTGTCTCCGAAGGTACTTGTTGAGTTGGCGTATTTTGAGATTAGGATTTGTCACTCCGATTGTCGGAGAGGTATTTCTGGGCCCTCTCGGTAATGCACATCACTATAAGCCTTGCAAGCAATGTGACTAATGAGTTAGTTGTGGGATGATGCATTACGGAACGAGTAAAGAGACTTGCCGGTAACGAGATTGAACTAGGTATTGAGATACCGACGATCGAATCTCGGGCAAATAACATACCGATGACAAAGGGAACAATGTATGTTGTTATGCGGTTTGACCGATAAAGATCTTCGTAGAATATGTGGGAGCCAATATGAGCATCCAGGTTCCGCTATTGGTTATTGACCGGAGATGTGTCTCGGTCATGTCTACATAGTTCTCGAACCCGTAGGGTCCGCACGCTTAACATTCGGTGACGATTTATATTATGAGTTATATGTTTTGATGTACCAAAGGTAGTTCGGAGTCCCAGATGAGATCGGGGACATGACGAGGAGTCTCAAAATGGTTGAGACGTAAAGATTGATATATTGGACGACTATATTCGGATATCGGAAAGGTTCCAAGTGATTCGGGTATTTTTCGGGGTACTCGGGAGTTACGGGAATACGAGGAAGAAGTAATGGGCCTCATGGGCCAAGTGGTGGAATAGAGGAGGCAGGGCGCACGGCCCCCCTAGCCCAAACCGAATTGGACTAGGGGGCCAGCCCCCATTTCCCCCCTTTCCTCCCTCTCCTTCCTTCTCCGTCTCCTCCTTCCTTTCCTCCTCCTAGTGGGAGTAGGAAAGGGGAGTCCTACTCCTACTAGGAGGAGGACTCCTCCTCCTGGCGCGCCCTACAGGGGCCGGCCGGCCTCCCCCCTTGCTCCTTTATATACAGGGACAGGGGGGCACCTCTAGACACAACAATTGATCTCGTGATATATTAGCCGTGTGCGGTGTCCTCCTCCATCATATTCCACCTCGGTCATATCGTACTGGTGCTTAGGTGAAGCCCTGCGTCGGTTGCAACATCATCACCGTCATCACGCCGTCGTGTTGACGGAACTCTCCCTCAAAGCTCGGCTGGATCGGAGTTTGAGGGACGTCATCGAGCTGAACGTGTGCTGAACTCGGAGGTGTCGTACGTTCGGTACTTGGATTGGTCGGATTGTGAAGACGTACGACTACATCAACCGCGGTGTGCTAACGCTTCCGCTTTCGGTCTACGAGGGTACGTGGACACACTTTCCCCTCTCGTTGCTATGTATCACCATGATCTTGTGTGTGCATAGGAAAATTTTGAAAATAATATGTTCCCTAACAGTGGCATCCAGGACTGGTTTTATGCGTAGATGTTATATGCACGAGTAGAACACAAGTGAGTTGTGGGTGATACAAGTCATACTGCTTACCAACATGTCATACTTTGGTTCGGCGGTATTGTTAGATGAAGCGGCCCGGACCGACATTACGTGTACGCTTACGCGAGACTGGTTCTACCGACGTGCTTTACACATAGGTGGCTGGCGGGTGTCAGTTTCTCCAACTTTAGTTGAACCGAGTGTGGCTACGCCCGGTCCTTGAGAAGGTTAAAACTGTACTAACTTGACGAACTATCGTTGTGGTTTTGATGCGTAGGTAAGAAAGGTTCTTGCTCAGCCCGTAGCAGCCACGTAAAACTTGCAACAACAAAGTAGAGGACGTCTAACTTGTTTTTGCAGGGCATGTTGTGATGTGATATGGTCAAGACATAATGCTAAATTTTATTGTATGAGATGATCATGTTTTGTAACAAAGTTATCGGCAACTGGCAGGAGGCATATGGTTGTCGCTTTATTGTATGCAATGGAATCGCCCTGTAATTGCTTTATTTTTATCACTAAGCGGTAGCGATAGTCGTAGAAGCAATAGGTGGCGGAACGACAACGATGCTATGATGAAGATCAAAGTGTCGGGCCGGTGACAATGGTGATCATGACGGTGCTTCGGAGATGGTGATCACAAGCACAAGATGATGGTGGCTATATCATATCACTTATATTGATTGCATGTGATGTTTATCCTTTATGCATCTTATTTTGCTTTGATTGACGTAGCATTATAAGATGATATCTCGCTAAATTTCAAGGTATAAGTGTTCTCCCTGAGTATGCACCATTCCGAAAGTTCTTCGTGCTGAGACACCACATGATGATCGGGTGTGATAGGCTCTTCGTTCAAATACAACGGGTGCAAAATAGTTGCACACGCGGAATACTCAGGTTAAACTTGACGAGCCTAGCATATACAGATATGGCCTCGGAACACTGAGACCGAAAGGTCGAGCGTGAATCATATAGTAGATATGATCAACATAGTGATGTTCACCATTAAAAACTACTCCATCTCACGTGATGATCGGACATGGTTTAGTTTATTTGGATCACGTGATCACTTAGATGATTAGAGGGATGTCTATCTAAGTGGGAGTTCTTAAGTAATATGATTAATTGAACTTTAATTTATCATGAACTTTGTCCTGATAGTATTTTGCATGTCTATGTTGTTGTAGATCAATAGCTCGCGTTGTTGCTTCCCTATGTTTTTATATGTGTTCCTAGAGAAAACTAAATTGAAAGATGATAGTAGCAATGATGCGGACTGGGTCCGTGATCTGAGGTTTATCCTCATTGCTGCATAGAAGAATTATGTTCTTTGATGCACCGCTAGGTGACAAACCTATTGCAGGAGCAGATGCGGACGTTATGAACGTTTGGCTAGCTCAAAATGATAACTACTTGATAGTTTAGTGCACCATGCTTAACGGCTTAGAATCGGGACTTCAAATACATTTTGAACGTCATGGACCATATGAGATGTTCTAGGAGTTGAAGTTAATATTTCAAGCATATACCCGAGTTGAGAGATATGAAGTCTCCAACAAGTTCTATAGCTAAAAAATGGAGGAGAATTGCTCAACTAGTGAGCATGTGCTCAGATTGTCTGGTTACTACAATCGCTTGAATCATGTGGGAGTTAACCTTCCAGATAAGATAGTGATTGATAGAGTTCTCTAGTCACCATCACCAAGTTAGTAGAACTTCATGATGAACTATAGTATGCAAGGGATGACCAAAACGATTCTCGAGCTCTTCGTGATGCTGAAATCGACGAGGGTAGAAATCAAGAAAGAACATCAAGTGTTTATGATTAACAAGATCACTAGTTTCAAGAAAAGGGCAAAGGGAAAGAAAGGGAAACTTCAAGTAGAATGACAAGCAAGTTGACACTCCCATGAAGAAGCCAAAAGTTGGACCAAAGCCTGAAACTGAGTGCTTCTACTGCAAAGGAAATGGTCACTGGAAGCGGAAATACCCTGAATATTTGGTGGATAAGTAGGATGGCAAAGTGAACAAGGGTATATTTGTTCAATTGCTAAAAATTAGTAACTCGAAACAAGAGTTACAGAATAAACAGAGACTAGTTGAGGGTGAAGTGACGATGTGTGTTGGAAGTGGTTCCAAGATTGATATGATCATCATCGCACACTCCCTATACTTTCGGGATTAGTGTTAAACCTAAATAAATGTTATTTGGCGTTTGCGTTGAGCATGAATATGATTTGATCATGTTTATTGCAATACGGTTATCCATTTAAAGTCAAAGAATAATTGTTGTTCTGTTTACATGAATAAAACCTTCGATGGTCATACACCCAATAAAAATAGTTTGTTGGATCTCGATCGTAGTGATACACATATTCATAATATTAATGCCAAAAGATGCAAAGTTGATAATGATAGTGCAACTTATTTGTGGCACTGCCGTTTGGGTCATATCGATGTAAAGCGCATGAAGAAACTGCATAAAATGGACTTTTGAAATCACTTGATTATGAATCATTTGATGCTTGCGAACCGTGCCTTACGGGCAAGATGACTAAAACTCCGTTCTCCGGAACAATGGAACGAGCTACTGACTTGTTGGAAATAATACATACCGATGTATGTGATCCAATGAGTGTTGATGCTCGTGGCGAGTATTGTTATTTTCTGACCTTCACAGATGATTTGAGCAGATATGGGTATATCTACTTAATGAAACACAGGTCTGAAACATTTGAAAAGTTCAAAGATTTTTAGAGTGAAGTGGAGAATCATCGTAAAAAGAAAATGAAGTTTCTACGATCTGATTGTGGAGGAGAATATTTGAGTTACGAGTTTGGCCTTCATATAAAACAATGTGGAATAGTTTCACAGCTCACGCCACATGGAACACCACAATGTAATGATGTATCCGAACGTCGTAACCGCACTTTATTGGATATGGTGCGATCTATGATGTATCTTACCGATTTACCACTATCATTTTGGGGTTATGCATTAGACAGCTGCATTCACATTAAATAGGGCACCATCAAAATCCGTTGAGACGACGCCTTATGAACTGTGGTTTGGCAAGAAACCAAAGTTGTCGTTTCTTAAAGTTTGGGGCTGTGATGCTTATGTAAAAAAGTTTCAACCTGATAAGCTCGAACCCAAATCGGAGAAGTGCGTCTTCATAGAATACCCAAAGGAAACTGTTGGGTACACCTTCTATCACAGATACGAAGGCAAGATATTTGTTGCTAAGATGGATCCTTTCTAGAGAAGGAGTTTCTCTCGAAATAAGTGAGTGGGAGGAAAGTAGAGCTTGATAAGGTAATTGTACCTTCTCCCGAATTGAAAAGTAGTTCATCACAGAAATCAGTTCCAGTGATTCCTACACCAATTAGTGAGGAAGCTAATGATGATGATCATGAAACTTCAGATTAAGTTACTACAGAACCTCGTAGGTCTTCCAAAGTACAGTCTGAACCAGAGTGGTACAGTAATCCTGTTCTGGAAGTCATGTTACTAGACCATGATAAACCTATGAATTATGAGGAAGCGATGATGAGCCCAGATTCCGCGAAATGGCTTGAAGGCCAAGAAATCTAAGATGAGATCCATGTATGAGAACAAAGTGTGGACTTTGGTGGACTTGCCCGATGACCGGCAAGCCACAGAAAATAAATGGATCTTCAAGAGGAAGACAGACACTGATAGTAATGTTACTATCTACAAAGCTCCACTTGTCGAAAAAGGTTTTTGACAAAGTTCAAGGTGTTGACTACGATGAGATTTTCTCACTCCCAGTGATACTTAAGTCTGTCCGAATATGTTAGCAAATTGCCATATTTTATGAAATCTGGCAAATGGATGTCAAAACTACATTCCTTAATGGATTTCTTAAAGAAGAGTTGTATATGATGCAACCAGAAGATTTTGTTGATCCCAAAGGTGCTAACAAAATGTGCAAGCTCCAACGATCCATCTATGAACTGGTGCAAGCATCTCGGAGTTGGAATATACGCTTTGATTATTTGATCAAAGCATATAGTTTTATACAGACTTGCGGTGAAGCATGTATTTACAGGAAAGTGAGTGGGAGCACTACGGCCTTTCTGATAAGAATATGTGAATGACATATTGTTCATCAGAAATAATGTAGAATTTCTGGAAAGCATAAAGGAGTATTTGAAAGGAGTCTTTCAAAGAAAGACCTCGGTGCAGCTGCTTACACATTAAGCATCAAGATCTATAGAGATAGATCAAGACGCTTGATAAGATTTTTCAATGAGTACATACCTTGATAAGATTTCGAAGTACTTCAAAATGGAATAGCCAAAGGAGGAGTTTTTCCTGTGTTGCAAGGTGTAAAGTTGAGTAAGACTCAAAACCCGACCATAGCAGAAAATAGAAAGAGAATGAAAAGTCATTCCCTATGCCTCAGTCATAGGTTCTATAAAGTATGCTATGTTGTGTACCAGACCTATTGTATACCTTGCTCTGAGTTTGGCAAGGGAGTACAATTTTGATCTAAGAGTAGATCACTGGACAACAATCAAAAATATCCTTAGTGAGGACTAAGGAGATGTTTCTCGATTATGGAGGTGATAAAAGAGTTCGTCGTAAAGAGTTACATCGTTACAAGCTTTTACACTAATCCAGATGACTCGAAGTCTCAATCTGGATACATATTGAAACTGGGAGCAATTAGCTGGAGTAGCTCCATGCAGAGCATTGTAGACATAGAATATTTGCAAAATACATACGGCTCTGAATGTGACAGACCCGTTGACAAAACTTCTCTCACGAGCAAACCATGATCATCCCTTAGTACTCTTTGGGTGTTAATCACATAGCGACGTGAACTAGATTATTGACTCTAGTAAACCCTTTGGGTGTTGATCACATGACGATGTGAACTATGGATATTAATCACATACAGATGTGAATATTGGTGTTAAATCACATCGTGATGTGAACTAGATTATTGACTCTAGTGCAAGTGGGAGACTGAAGGAAATACGCCCTAGAGGTAATAATAAAGTTATTATTTATTTCCTTATTTCATGATAAATGTTTATTGTTCATGCTAAAATTGTATTAACCGGAAACTTAGTACATGTGTGAATACATAGACAAACATAATGTCACTAGTATGCCTCTACTTGACTAGCTCGTTGAATCAAAGATGGTTAAGTTTCCTAGCCAAAACATGAGTTGTCATTTGATTAACGGGATCACATCATTAGAGAATGATGTGATTGACTTGACCCATTCCGTTAGCTTAGCACTTGATCATTTAGTATGTTGCTATTGCTTTCTTCATGACTTATACATGTTCCTATGACTATGAGATTATGCAACTCCCGTTTACCGGAGGAACACTTTGTGTGCTACCAAACGTCACAATGTAACCGGGTGAATATAAAGGCTGCAGGTGTCTCCGAAGGTACTTGTTGAGTTGGCGTATTTTGAGATTAGGATTTGTCACTCCGATTGTCGGAGAGGTATCTTTGGGCCCTCTCGGTAATGCACATCACTATAAGCCTTGCAAGCAACGTGACTAATTAGTTAGTTGAGGGATCATTATGGAACGAGTAAAGAGACTTGCCGTTAACGAGATTGAACTAGGTATTGAGATACCGACGATCGAACCTCGGGCAAGTAACATACCAATGACAAAGGGAACAACGTATGTTGTTATGCGGTTTGACCGATAAAATTCTTCGTAGAATATGTGGGAGCCAATATGAGCATCCAGGTTCCGCTATTGGTTATTGACCGGAGATGTGTCTCGGTCATGTCTACATAGTTCTCGAACCCGTAGGTTCCGCACGCTTAACGTTCGGTGACGATTTATATTATCAGTGATGTGTTTTGATGTACCGAAGGTAGTTCGGAGTCCCGGATGAGATCGGGAACATGATGAGGAGTCTCGAAATAGTCGAGACATAAATATCGATATATTGGACGACTATATTCGGACATCGAAAAGGTTCCGAGTTATTCGGGTATTTTTCGGGGTACCAGGGAGTTGCAGGAATACGAGGAAGAAGTAATGGGCCTCATGGGCCAAGTGCTGGAAGAGAGGAGGCAGGGCGTGTGGCCCCCCTAACCCAAACCGAATTGGACTAGGGGGCGGCCCCCCTTTCCCCCCTTTCCTCCCTCTCCTCCTTCCTTTCCTCCTCCTAGTGGGAGTAGGAAAGGGGAGTCCAACTCCTACTAGGAGGACTCCTCCTCCTGGCGCGCCCTACAGGGGCCGGCCGGCCTCCTCTCTTGCTCCTTTCTATACGGGGGCAGGGGGGCACCTCTACACACAACAATTGATCTCTTGATCTCTTAGCCGTGTGCGGTGCCCCCCTCCATCATATTCCACCTCGGTCATATCGTAGCGGTGCTTAGGCGAAGCCTTGCGTTGGTAGCAACAACATCACCGTCATTACGCCGTCGTGCTGACGGAACTCTCCCTCAAAGTTCGGCTGGATCGGAGTTCGAGGGACGTCATCGAGCTGAACGTGTGCTGAACTCGGAGGTGCCGTACGTTCGGTACTTGGATCAGTCGGATCATGAAGACGTATGACTACATCAACCACGATGTGCTAACGCTTCCGCTTTTGGTCTACGAGGGTACGTGGACACACTCTCCCCTCTCGTTGCTATGCATCACCATGATCCTGTGTGTGCGTAGGAAAATTTTGAAATTGCTACGTTCCCCAACAATACTACCGAGAGCACCTCTCGGAAACATGGTCGTCTGGGAGACACTACTGTTGTGCCACAACTTTTCCGAGAGCCGCTCTCGGAAAAGAAGGCGAGCATTGCCGAGACTAGCTCTCGGCAAAGATATGTAAACTGTCAGCTGCCATGTGGGCCACGCTGTCCTACTGGTCAGGAGGATTGCCGAGAGCTGCTCTCGGCAAAGATATCATCATATTTTTCAAAAATATTTAGCAAGTTATTTGAAACTTTTACTGATAAATGTGACCAGTGGGACCACATGTCAGTTAGAAAGAACAAACACAAAAAAGAAAATAGGATGTGGCATATGCTTTGCCGAGTGTCGTATGGCGGCTCTCGGTAATGTACGCAGTAACAGACGAAGCCGTCTGTTGCGGACGGGCATGCTACATGGCTACTCTTTGCCGTGAGCCGCTCTCGGCTTCTGCAGGGTTTGCCGTGCGGTGCCTCTTTACCGTGAGGCAATGACGGCAAAAATGGCAGTTCGCCGTGAAGCTGGGTTTGCCGAGAGTGACACTCGGCAAAGTTTACTTTATCGAGTGTCCGTGTTTTAGCACTCGGCAAAAAGCATTACACCCGGCGTACGTGAAAATTCCAGTAATGCTAGTTAGATGTCAAGATTTCACTAGAAAACGAATATACATGGTAACTGTTGTGTAGTTCGATGCCCCGCATGACGATCGTTCATGGACAGAGAGGTATTGCAACATGGACTGCATAATAAAGGTCTCTATCACAAGAGGCAATATAAAGTGACGTTCTTTTGCATTAAGATTTTGTGCATCCAACCTTAAAATCGCATGACAACCTCTGCTTCCCTCTATGAAGGGCCTAACTTTTACTTTTATCTTCTACCCTTATACAAGAGTCATGGTGATCATCACATTTCCTTTTTACACGTTTTCCTTTGGCAAGCACTTTTTGTTGGAGCGATCCGGATATATATATATATATATATATATATATATATATATATATATATATCCACTTGTATGTAGGTTTTCATAAAGTATTATTGTTGACATTACCCTTGAGGTAAAAGGTTGGGAGGCAAAACTATAAGCCCCTATCTTTCTCTATGTCCGATTTGAACCCATAAATATCACATGAGTGTTAGCAATTGTGAAAGACTATATGATAATTGAGTATGTGGGATTTGCTAAATCAAAACTCTTACATAGACCCTTCCTGAAAATAAGATGAATTGCAATTGTTTGATGACTAAGAGCACTGTTTGTTAGTTTTCAAGAAAGTTTATGATCTATACTTTAACATATGAATAGCTCGTTACTTGATCATGAAAAGTTTTATGAGATGAGCTACTGTTATGACATATAATGATGCTAGAAAAGGTGATTGAAATTATCATTGATCAAACTTGTGCACCTGCTAGCATTCACACTTCATAAATTATTTCTTTTACCATTTACCTACTCGAGGATGAGCAGAAATTAAGCTTGGGGATGCTGATACGTCTCCAATGTATCTATAATTTATGAAGTATTCATGCTATTATATTATCCATCGTAGATGTTTTAAATGCATTTATATGCTATTTTATATGGTTTCTGAGACTAACCTATTAACCTAGAGCCCAGTGCCAGTTTCTGTTTTTTCCTAGTTTTTGAGTTTTACAGAAAAGGAATACCAAAAGCAGTCCAATTGATGTGCCAATTTTTGATGATTTTTTATGGACCAAAAGAAGCCCCTGGAGTAAAAGAGTTGGGCCAGAAGAGTCACGGGCTGTCCACAAGGGTGGAGGGCGCGCCCACCCCCCTGGGCGTGGGCCCCTATGTCGTGGACGATTCAGAGACCCCCCTGACGTGAGACCGACGCCAAAAATTCCTATAAATACAGAAACCTCCAGAAAATAACCTAGATCGGAATTTTTGGCGCCACAAGCCTCTGTAGCCACGAGAAATCAATCTAGGCCCTCTCTGGCACCCTGCTGGAGGGGGCCATCATCACCGGAGGCCATGGAGGAGGATCCCGGAGGGGCCATCTTCGCCATGAAGGCCAAGGACCATAGGGTGAACCTCTCCCACCCCATCCAGGGGAGGCCATGGAGGAGGAAGCACAAGGGGGAGGACCTCTCCTCCTCTCTCTCGGTGGCGCTAGAGTGCCATCAGGAGGGGAACCATCGCCGCGGTGATCGTCTTAATCAACATCATCATCATCACCATCCTCATCTCTTTTACGCGGCCCACTCTCCCGCACCCCGCTGTAATACCTACTTGAAGATGGTGCTTTATGGCACATATTATGATCCAATGATGTTTTGCCATCCTATGATGTGTTGAGTAGATATCTTTTGTTTTTGGGTTGATTGATGATCTAGATTGGTATGAGTTGTATGTTTTATTTTGGTGTTGTCCTATTGTGCCCTCCTTGTCACGCAAGCATGAGGGATTCCCACTGTAGGGTGTTGCAATATGTTCGTGATTCACTTATAGTGGGTTGCTTGAGTGACAGTAGAATAAACCCGAGTAAGGGGGTTGTGGCGTATGGGATAAAGGGGACTTGATGCTTTAATGCTATGGTTGAGTTTTACTTTAATGATCTTTAGTAGTTGCGGATGCTTGCTAAAGTTCCAATCATAAGTGCATATGATCCAAGAAGAGAAAGTATATTAGCTTATGCCTCTCCCTCATATGAAATTGCAATGACGACTACCGATCTTGTTAACAATTGCCTAGGATAATTCCGCACACCAATCCATCATTATTCCACACTCGCTATTTACAATATTTAGTAATATATTCTAACTTTATGATAACAGCACCTACTTTTATATTTTAGCCCTCCGATATCATGCAAAGTTAACCTCTTCATACCCACAACGTAGTTTTATTTCTCGTATCTAGTTGGAAGCAAACGTTCGGTGTACGTAGGGTCGTATCAGTGGCAGATAGGACTTGAGAGAATATTGATCCTACCTTTAGCTTCTTGTGGGTTCGACACTCCATACTTATCACTTTCACCTTTGGAAATTGCTACGATGATTCCCTGCACTTGGGGATTATCACCCGACGTCGGCACGCCCCTCTTCGCCCGCGCCGTCGGTCTGTACCGGGTCTGGCTCTCGCTGGAGAAGCGGACAGACCCGCGGTATGCCCCAAACCACCCCGGGTGGACGGCCCGGCTCGCCGACGACCACGACAGCCGCCTCCACGCCTACGCCGGCCCTCGCCCTCTCGTGAACCACAACCTGGCGGCGCGGCACTCCTTCGAGGAGGTCGTCGCCCCATACCGCGCCCAGGCGGACGCCGGCGTCGTGCCTGCCCCGACGAGCTACGGGTACTCCCTCTTCCACTGCGGCGAGACGCGCTCCGCCCGCATCAACCTCGACTCGCGCGCGCCCCCGCGCGCTCACGTCGCCGGCATAGGCGGCGACCGCGGCTCTGTCCGCCTCGGCGGAGGTGATCGATGGACGGTGGCAAGGGATGGCGCCGGGTCCAGCCGCGCCCCTCCACCGGAGCCGGAGGAGCCAGAGCCGGCGTTGCTGGCGGAGTACAGGCTGCTGGCAGCAGAGGTCGGCCACCCGGAGGACATGCCGGGCTACTTGACGGCGTTCCGGGAGTCGATGAACGTCCTGATGCCGCCGCCCCTTGTCCAGGAGTACATGCAGCTCGCCCCGGTCGCCGTCCACCCGGAGGACCCGCCGTACTTCCCCGACTACCATGCCGCGGTGGCGAACTCGATGGCTGCGCCGGCCGGTAGGCGAGGTGGGACTAAACTCTCCTCCCCGCGGGTGCTGCGCGTACCGCCGAGGTGGGCCGTAGTCGGTGGGCCGCGTGGGCCGCTTGCGCGCGTGCGAGCGGTCGAGGGCGCAAGGGCGGTCCGAAGGCACAGTGGAGGCGCACTTCTTTAGTCCCACCTCGCCCGCCGAAGGACGCCCCGACCGCCTTAAATAGCCGCGTTCAGCCACCCTATCAAATAAAATAGTTAGTAATAATTTGATTTGACTTACACTGTATGGGCAGCTCTGCCGCAGCTGCCCTACCAGTGTAAAATCTCAAACGGTTGTTACACTGCCCGGACAGCTATAGTAGTGCTGCTATAGCGGTGTAAACTCAAATCATATTATTAGTATCTATCTTATTTCTACCGGTTTTCCATTCTAGGCAAGTTTGTCTCACCTCATTCAAATTACATAATTAGTACCTATATTATTTTTTAATATTTGCCACACCTCATTCAAATCACATCACGTAGTATTACTACATAAATTATTTTTGACAGTTTGCCAATCTAAGCAAGTTTACTCATGTCGAGTCATGTCCGATGAGTGTGTTTCGGTTTCATAGCGTGGAAAATCTTAGTAAAATCTCGGAGGTTAAAAATGGCCCGAAAACCTTTCATGCTTACTTGCCATGAGTGTACAAACTCTCAGAGCATGTGTTCTTGAAGATCGTCGACGAGGCCGGCCACCAATACCAATGCCTTGGCTTGGTCTCGACCAGGCACGTGACGGTCATCGGCACCATGCAACAGATCAACCATCGGTTCATGTTTGACCTCCAGAGGTACCCGACTCTTAGCTTCAATCCGGAGGCCTGACACCTAGACGCACCCCCAAGCTAAATCTCGACATCTTGTAGTGTCGGTTGTTACGAATAAATTTATTGCAATAAAGTCTGAGATTTTCGACATGATGGTAGGCAGTTTTACTACCTTTTTGGAGCTGATGAATTTTGAACGACTATATGACGACTGGATACCCTCTCCCGATGGTATAACACCCCCCGCGCTTTATCCCTAGATACCAAACCGATTGGACCAGTTTAGTGGCTTTGGCTGTCATTAACCAACGCAACAAACAACATTTTTGTCAGACAACTATATAATGGAAGGACTGATCATTTTACATGGAACCATTCGTGAGCGGGTGAATAGCTCCCATGCGACGTCGTTGGTGTGAACTGTCTCTCATGCGACGTTGTTGGCTGTAATAGCTTGCATGCGACATCTTCGTTGGAAAAAATAGCTCCCATGCGACACACCATTTACGCGGCTAGTTGGCTGTCCGTTAGGCTGAGATTTGGTTAGGACACTGGGGGTTATGTGCTCTGACTGGTGGGGTCCACCTATGGCCACGTAGTCAAGAGTCAACCGTCCACGACTCGACCGGTGACTGTGTGACCGTGCTCGACTCGCCCGTGCTGGACTGGGCGAGCGGCGCCACCGTAAGCATCTTCTCCGGCAGTGGTTTCTTCTCCGCGGTGGTGGAGCACATTTCTCGGCAGCGGCAGAGCTATTGCGAGGTGAGCCCGAAACCCTAGTCCCACTCCCCAGAATTTTGGGGGATCTGTGGCCTCATGCTGCCCTCTGTTTCTTGGCGATTTAGAATCGGGCTCCATTGGATCCGGGGGTTGTTTCTTCTCCGCGGCCCGGTGGTGGAGCGCCTATCCCTGCAGCGGCTATTGCGAGTGAGTATTTTCCAAACACTACTCCCATTCCACTGAATTTTGAATAAATCTGTGGCCTCATGCTGCCCATGTTGCTTGATTGGATAGGAGATGGAGCGAGGAGACGGGCTGCCCCGAGGAGACAATGCTTCAAATCGGTAATGCCACCCTCTTTTCTTGGCGATTTAGAATCGAACTCGATTTGGTAGTGACTGCCGCCGCTGCCTGCCATTGACAAAACAGGGGAGGTTCAGGTTCTGCCACCACATTCGCAATTATAGTGGAATTTTTTCCCTGTAAAGCCAAGCTCAGTGATGGCAGTGTCCAAGACATTGATAGAGATACCACCGTGAGGTTGGATGTCGATTTTGCAGATGTTGATCCCCAGGAATTGGAGATCATGAAGGAGAAGGCCGTGGGCAATTTGGTGGAGAGAATTGGGGAGAGTATTGTTTGGGGTCCAGAACAAGAGGTATCTCTGCAACGTTTCGATAACTATAATGGTGAATATGTGAGAATTGAAGATGGAGAATCCATGGTTGCTGAAATTGATCAGCAAGGAGGATGGGCAAGCAAACAAGTAACATTTTATGCAGAGCTAATTGATCTGCAAACTCATTCCAGAGTTGGTTATGTGCCATCAAAGATGGCTGCACAGATGGAAGATGATGAGTGGGTTTCACAAAAGAAGATGTTGGCATTGTTGACTGAACCGACTATAGTAGCTGAAGATACTGGGATTGATGCAGATGGAGAGGAGGGAACCCATGGTGCTAGGAAGATTGTTGTTGACTGGAATGTAGTAGAGTTGAATGAAAAAACAGATTTGGTCATTACACCAATATCTGACATTGATATGGCCGAAATGTTTGGCATTCAAGTTGATGACAAAGATAAGGAGAAGGATGACAGTTCTTTGCCAGCTGAAGGTAACACAGGCCCTAGAAATGCAAATGAGGATGAAGAACACCTGATGAGAGAGGCTGCAGATGATGTGGATGATGCAGATGATAATGAGCTGGTTTGTTTGTATGACAAAGAGAACCCAGTTATTGAGGTGGGAAAGTTGTGGCCAAGCATCGAGGAGTTTAGGATGTCTTTCAGGACCTATGCAGTGAAAAAAGAGTTTGATGCCAAGACTATGTGGACTGATCGAAAGAAATTTTATGCTCGGTGCAAAGGTTATGATGGTGGTGGCAATCCTTGCAAATGGTACTTGTCTGCCAGACTACAACCTGATGGAAGTACAGTAAGGGTAAATCAAATACCACACCAGCATACATGTATGACCACTTCACAGAGAGTTTCAAAGATGACATCACAGCTTTGGGTTACAGAGAAGATTACTCCTATTTTAGCCAAGACTCCAAACACTACTGCAAAGAGGCTTAAAGTTGACTTGGAGAAGTTGTACCCCATCCAGCTGCAATATACCACAGTGTGGAAAGCAAAACAAAGGGCCATGAAATCATTGTATGGTGATTGGGCAAATACATTTAGGATGTTGTATAGTTTTAAAGCAGAGGTGGAGAAGAGGTCACCTGGGAGTGTGGTGGAGATAGATATAGAGGTAACAGAGGATGGCAAGGTTTTATTCAGCAAGTTTTTTATGTGTTTGAAGCCTTGCATAGATGGATTCAAAGCAGGTTGTCGTCCATATTTGAGCATAGACTCATCTTTTTTGACTGGAAAGTGGAATGGTCAGTTGGCTGCATGCAATGCTCTGGATGGACACAACTGGATGTTCCCAATTGCAATAGGAATGTTTCAATCAGAGACAGAGGCATCATGGATATGGTTCATGATGCAACTGAAAAGATGCATAGGGCCAGTTTCTCCTTTGGCCATCCACACAGATGCATGTAAAGGGTTGAAAAATCCAGTAAAAAGTGTTTTCCCCCATGTTGAGCAGAGGGAGTGCTTTGGACATATGTGGATGAATCTGATAAAAAAATTCAGAGGAGATGAATTTGGGCGCATGTGGCCAGCAGCAAGATCCTACACCAGACAGACACATTCCTATCACCTTGGTAAGATATTGGCATCATGTAGTAATAATGAATTTGCTTCATGGTTGAACACCCACCATTCTCTGTTGTGGTATAGATCAGGTTTTAATACTGCCATAAAATGTGATCATATCAATAACAACTTGGCAGAAAGTTTTAACAACAAAGTGAAGCATTTGAAAGACTTGCCTGTGCATGACATGGTGGACCAAATAAGGATCATGATCATGCGTTTGTGGGAGTTGAGAGGAAAAATTGCTAATATTTTGGAAGGGGACAAGCTTCCAGCAGTGGTACAACAGGTGGTCAACAGGAGTAGAAATCTTTCACATCTATCTGTTGAGAAATCTTCCTTGTGGGGTGCTGAAGTTAGAGATACAAAGAGTGGCAAGAGGCATGTGGTAAATACTGAGTTGCATGAGTGCACTTGCCAAGAGTGGCAACACACTGGAAAACCATGTGAGCATTCCATACTTTTTTTGGCATCTAAACCCAGGTTAAATATGCACCCATATTTGCATGAGTATTATTCAGTACAAAAATTCAAAGCTGCATATGCAAGTCCAATTCCTGCACTGACTGACCAATCTCAGTGGCCTGAGGTGGAAATAGAATTTACCTTGTGTCCCCCTGTCACTAGAAGAAAGGCTGGGAGGCCTAAACAGAGCAGATTCAAAGCTTGGTTTGAGAAAGGTGGTTGTAGTAAGAAGGGGAAAAAGGAAAAGGAAAAGAATGATAAGCCCAAAAGGGCTCAAAAAGGTAACAAAAATAGGTGCAAGTTGTGTGAGGTACTTGGGCACAGAATTGGTTCATCCAAGTGCATCTACACTCCTCAGAGGCCAAAGTATGTTTATGTTACTGTTTTTGCAAGTTTTTGATTTTGCTACTTGTTCTAGTATCTAACCAAGTCAAATGCTTTATTTTTTAGGAGGAAGCGTGCAGAAAAAGCCCCACCGCTTGTTGTTGAACAATGCTGGCCAGTGAAAAAAGCAAGACTCAGTGGCTATAGAAGGAAGAGCACTAAGCAGATAATGTTTGGTGACAAAGATATGGAGCTAACTGAAACTGTTACTGCTGAACATGAGCTAAGTGTTTGTGTTTTGGACGATGTGATGCATACTGAATCTGTTTTGCAGACGCTAGGGCAATCTGAAACTGTTGCAGATGAAGCAACTGTTGTGCTGCCATTCGAATCTGCTTTGACAACTGTGTTGCCATGTTTGGAGGTTGTGCTGCCAAGTGTTGAGTTGCAAACTGAAGTAGTTGAACAATGTGTGCCATCTACTCAATCTGCAGAAGTGCAAACTGAAGAAGTGAGACATGGTCAGGTGCAAAAGTTGAGGGGGCCTAGTGGAGTTTGCAAGGGGCCAAAAAGCAAGAGCATCAGCATCAACAAACTATGCGCCGTGGAACCAAACGGTGGAAAAAAGCAGAAGAAATCGAGTGGTAGAAAGAAGCAAAAGAAATAGAGTCGAAATCATTCAAATTTGATGTGAAAACTTAAGTTTGTTGTCATTTGATGTGAAAACTTATGTTCTTTCATGTGATAACTTATGTGCTATGATGTTGATTTGACTTGAAATAAAATTCAAATTTGAACCGATATTCAAATTTGAACCTATCTCCAATATTTTTTGAGTTCATTTGTTTGTTCTGTGATGTTGCATCGTTTTATGTACTACTATGCACTTTAGTTCATAAATCCAACCCTTTTTGTGAATTCCAACTCATAGTCACGGACAATGTTGTCCAAACAGGCTCCAAAGTAAGGGAAAACGGCCCCATTTCTAAGCAAGTTTTTTTCGACCTTCTCAAAATCACCCAAAAAAGATTTTCTTAGCTTATATTATACCTCTATAGGATCAATACGAAGTCTCACCTTTTTTTGAATAAGTATTCATATTATTTAATTTATTTTTGAAAAAACACCCTTTAATACAAAGTTAGCAATAAAACAAGTTTAAAAATTTTAAATGCAAAAATAACTTCAGATCCTCCTTAGTCACTCTAAAATGAAGCTAAGGTGATGTTTTTGATTTTTTTGCATTTTCAAAACCTCAAACCCTCTTCTCACTCCTGTGAACTCCATGCAACCTCAGTCGAGATAGTCCAATTTGTGAAGGTTTTTTCAAGCAAAGATCATTAGATCAAGTTTATCATTTTATATCATAACTATGTAACATAAAAAGGCTATATGCGCAGGTTTTTCATTTTTTAGATTTTTTTTGAATTAGTTATACACATTTGAATGTTCGGTCAAACCTTTCAAAACCCCGTTGACTGCCTCCAAACCCCATGTAACCCTAGCGCCAAACGTCCACCGTCGATCTAACCCTAACGCCAAACTGCGGCCGTCGGATAGGCCTTCTAGAAGGATTCCGTGGGGGCGATACGTGGGCTCCAATCTGATTGGCCACCGTTTTTTCTCTCTGACGAACAGATAACGTTGAGCGGGGGATCATCTAAGTGACCGTTGGGCCGAGCGGATCGGGCCCGGCAGAGCCTGGCGTGCGTGCGCACGGCCGTCGAGAGGGGGATGGGCTGCATGCGAGAGGGTCAATGACATGTGGGCCATCCCTGTCCCATGCATGCCATGCAACGTCGCAGCCTAGCTATTCTTTGCTCGTGAACACCTAGCCCGCCATTGCATGCACGCATCAACGCAGTAAAGCACGGCAGGGGCGCAGCGTATAGGTACGTCGCATCTAAGCTATTTTAACAAATGCATGTTTGAACGAGACGGACGCGTCGGTGGTGCAGATGTGGCGCAGCTCCTTTTTCAGTGTCACGCGCGGATGAACGGGCCTGTTTCCCACGCGGCGTCACCGCCGATGCAAGTGCACGAAACGATGCAACTCGCCTGGATGCTCTGGCCGCCGGTTTTTGAATTAATGCCCGCAATTACTTATGCCAGTGCGAACGGAGAAGAGAAAACGATCCAGAAGGCACCGTGTACACATTGACCACAGCTGCAACGCGGCTATAAAAGGGCACCATTTCCTCATCCTCTCACACTCATCTCTCAAGCCTCCTCCCCTTCTTCTCTCAAGCCTCCTCCCCTTCTTCTTTTCGAGCCAAATCCACCACTCGAGCCACCATGCAGTTCAACGGCCCTACCTACCGTCGCCCTCACACCATGCCAGAGAGGCAGTACCCGGCCGGAGTCGTCGTCGAGAATAGCCTGAGGGTGTGGGCCATCTCTAGGTGGAGGGGCCCTAGAGAGTTGGCTCGCTTCTTCCTCCAAGCCGGCTACCGCCACCTCCCTCCGGGCACTCCGCCCATGTTCCACCTCCACGAGCAGTACGATGGCAACGCCAACGGCCTCGTCATCGGCCTCCACGTCACCTTCACCAACCCCTACGACGCTCACTACCTCCTCGGCCAGGTGTTCTGGTGTGGATGCGAGTTTATCGCGTTCACGACCTACAACATCTTCACCAACTTCCACCACATCTTCCCTCACCCCAACGGCATGCACAGCCTCCCCTACCAGATGCCGGAGAACGACGAGTGAGGGGCCCAAGGAGGAGGGGCCAAGGAGTGGCAAGGAGGAGGGGCCAAGGAGTTGTTCAAGTGCGAGTCTTCTATCTATCTAGTTTGTGTTTGTGTTGGTTCGGGTGTGTGTGCCCGTGTCTTCTATATATCTAGTTTTAATTATTTTACTTTCATGTTTTATGAACTATATGTAGTGGGGGGATGCCCCTCTATATGTTCTATCTATCTATGCTACTAGGGTACCCGATGCCCCTCTATCTATCTATATGTTTTTTCGGTCCTAAAGTTTCTCCATTGCATTTTATTTATGTGGCCATGTGTACTAAAAAATGCACTAAAACATGATCCAATCATAGAAGTTGTTGTTAGCACGTGTCTAGTTAATTATCTTCCTTTTATGTTTTATGCACTATATGCAATAAAAATGGCGCTTCGTTGAAATAAACTAGAGCCAAACAAATGCAACTTTTTTGTTTCACAAAGACTACAAGTTAGACTGCTAACTAGAACCAACCTTTTGTTTTAGCCGAAACAACACGGGACCCTACAATCGGACACGATAGCTTATGCATAAAAATAGCTCAAATAATTATCAGATGAGTTATCTAAAAAAAGGTGAAGGCAGGAAACTTAAAATTTGTAAAATAACCTAAAGCCGAAAAGATATATTGATGTCAATGACCGTGTGCACTTTTTTTTGCACTAGCTACACTTCTTTTATCAACGGGCCTGGGTATGTTCTATTCGGCCTGGGCCCTGCGTAACTTCTATATGGGCCTGGCCTTTTCGGGCAACTGTGGGACGAATTTTTTTTCTTTTTCTCCCTCTACCACTGAAACTGAAACTGATGACTAACTGAAGAACTGAAAAAACAAAACAGAGTGAAGAAGACATGCCGAATTTGTACAACGCAACACTTTTATTCAAATGTACATATCATTACGATTACAAATGATGCCCAATCTATTCACTTACGACTAATTATCATCACATAAACAAATGCGAGACCAATTACACAAAAGTAAAAAAATGCGGCCATCAGCCCCATCAAATTGCCCTGCTTCTGCAATTCGATGAGTTTCTTCATCTGCTTGTTTAGCTTCTTCAGCTTTGTCGTCACTCCTGCATCCCCCACAGTAGCACCAATGGAAGGGCGGGCTCCCCCGATGGAATTGCCAGATCCAGGGGCCCCGGATCCAGATGCGCCCGATCCAAACTTGCCCAACTTCTCCGCCTCCAACGGTAAATCGAGCTCCCCTGATGCACCCTCCAGTTGAATCTGCTCTATGTACTCATCTAGCCACTCAAAATGGGTGCATTGCTTCAATTTCTGAAATCGGAAAGATGAACCCTAAATCCCAAATCCGATGGGGAAAATGGGCAAAAGATGAAATTGGGAGATAAAAACCAAAATTGGCATATTGAGAAGTAAAATCTCACCTTTCCCTGCTCTGGTTTGCTCTCGCATTTCACGAATTCCCGCCCAAGGTTGCCATTCTTGTCGGTCGTTGTGACTAGCCGCTTCAGGGGTGCGATACGTTGGCATGCAGGGCATCTTGTCATGGGCACTGCGCCATAGCGCGGCCATGAGCGGCGGGAGGCTGAAGCGGAGCTCGACATTGCTAGGTCGCGGCCCGGAACGGCGTTGCTGCGCGTCGTCGCCGGAGAAAAAGAACAACAATGGTCGGGGAGGGGGAGGGGGGAGGATGGGCTCGGGTGCTGCACGGCTCGGGGCACGGCTCGGTGTCCTCTTGTACCAATGCTGACCTGGATAAGTTAGTGGGTCCCACGCTGTGGGTCCCGCTCACCTGACCAATGCTGAGTTGGATAAGTTAGTGGGTCCCATGCTGTGGGTCCCGCTCACCTGATTCGAGTTTTAAACATGTGTCTTTGGATTAGGCAGCAGTGTCGCACGGGAGCTATTTTTTCCAACGAAGATGTCGCATGAGAGCGATTACAACCAACTACGTCGCATGAGAGACAATTCACACCAACGACGTCGCATGGGAGCTATTCACCCTTCGTGAGCTGCACACTAGAAAAAATAAATGGTGACTCAAAAGGGAAACTCTTCATTGTCGACATCCAATATGGCCAAATTATGCTTAGGTAAACATGCAATTTTCTTAGTACCATTTGACTAGAACAGTAATGCACAGGATCTATTTTACGCAGTTCATGGATCTATTTTACGCCAAGTGTCTAAGCAAGCAAGTATGATCATTACCCAGCTTAACAAATTACAGCTGGCCAGCTCCAAATACACAGTGTTAGAGCATCTCCAACCGCGCCTCCAGAACGGTCTCCCCAGGCGATTTTTTCGCGCCGACGCCCAAAAAACGGTCTAGTCGCGCCCCCAGGAGCCCGATTTTCGCTGGCCTGGGCCGAAATCAGCGCCGGCGGACCCAGGCCGAACCCGGCGCGCTGGGAGGCGCCGGGGGCGCCCGGGCGAGTGGTTTTGGCGCGAAGCACCCGCGGGCCCGCCGAGTCAGGAGACGGGCGCTTCGTCGCCCTCATCGCCTCGATTCCCGCGGGAATCAATTCCAAGGCTGCCGCCGCCGGTCAGTCTTTGCCATTGATTCCTCACGGGCGGCGCGTCACGGGGCGGCGCGGCGTCGCCTCCCCTCCCGCCACGCGTACACACGGCGCGGCTATATAAGCCGGCGCCCTCCCTAGTTTCAGGCCACACCAGCCCTAGCCGCCGAGCTCTCTCCCTCTGTCGTGCTCCGCCGCCGTCGAGCCCTCCCTCTCCCTCTCCCGTGCGTCGCCTCCGAGCCCTCCCTCACTCCGACAGCCCCCAATGGTCGAACGCTTCGCCGGCGACCAGGCGGCGGCCAACGGTTTCGGCCGCCGTTCGCTCCGCGAACAGGAGTGCTGGCTCCTGTTCGAAGCCAACATCCTGGCGCCGCCGGACATGCGCGCCGGGCCGTCGGGGTGGCGGCTCAGCAACGGGGGAGTGCCCATTCCGCCGTTGCCCGATGCCGTGGCGCGGACCGCCTACTTCGTCGACGAGGTCGAGCTCGCGCGCGCCTCCCTCACCGATGAGCAGCGCGCCCTCCCCAGTACGCCGCCGACAACCACTCGGCATGGGCGGCGTACTTCGAGAGCCGTCAGGAGCAGAGGCTGGCGTCCACCAACGGGGCGTCGGTGGTGAGCGGCATGTAGAACAGTGAGGGCCGCCGCGTGTGGTGGGGCGTCCCCGGCCGCACGCTCGACAGCGTGCTGGCGCACCTTGAGGGCGGCAACGAGCCGCCACTGGCATACCCTCCCCCGGCGGCCGCGGCTCCGGCTCACCGCCGACGCGCCGGGCAATGGCTGCCAAGGAGGTTCGTCTCTTCATCGCCTACCTCCTCCTCGTCGCGATCTTCTCCCATTCCTCCGGCTCTCCGGCGCTGCTCGGCGTCAAGGGCGAGCCCGCGGCGGAGACGCTGCTCGGCCGGCGCACTCGCAGCGCCGACATCGTCATCAACGAAGGCGGCCGGCGCGCCTCCTCGTCGGCTCCTCCGAACTTCATCAAGCCGAAGACGGAGCCGGGGCTCCCCGCCGTGAAGACGGAGCCCGCTGAGGTGGAGCTCGACGACGATGTGGCCCTGAAATGAGCGCGCAAGGACTTCCTCAGGATGGAAAGGGAGCGCCAGGTCACCGCATTGTGGCGCTTCGAGCAGCGCTGCATGGGCCGCGAAGAAGGAGGAGGAGTCGTCCTCGACGACGCGCCGCCGCCGCCGGCACCTGTCCGCCATGGCGACGCCGGGCAGGGGTGCAGCAGGGACAGACGCGTCAAGGAGGAGAAGGCCGACGACGACGGCGGCGGCGAGGACGGCGGCGACGATGGCGCCTACTTCGCGTTTAGTGATTTCTTTTTTAGTTACATTTGCTATGTAAACCCGAAGCTAACATGTAATATATGCCAAATGCGCTTACCAGTGCGCTTGCAAATCCTCACGTTCAGGCTCCCCAGCCAACACGCAGTGGAAGCATCTAGAAAAGCAATTTCGGAGATCAGGTAAGGCCTTCACATGTCCGAGCTGTAATCGCTGCCAGTGTTTTAATCACTGTCGGTGTCCCAAAAGTCATCAGCACAGCAACAATCATTAGGATCAGAATGGCGGACTTGGTTGGTGTAGAAGAACATTTGTTCAAGATCAACGGAAACCTAAGGATTATCATAGTGGGGTCTAAGCTTTAGAGTCTTGATCCTGGCGCACTTGGCAAGTAGCGCATCGTCGACGACGGCGTTATGGCAGTTGTACATGCAGAGATGCTCGAGGTAAGGACAGCTCAGGGTGGACATGGTCCGGGCCGGTCCGGTCCCTGACCGAGCCTCGCTTTTGACCGGCCACGGCTGGCCCGGACCGGACCGGACCGAGGTTGCCTGCGGTCCTGTTTCTCTAAACCGGACCGGCAACAGCTAAGCTCGGTGAGGACCGAATGGACTGGCTGCAGTTCGTGCCTGGGAGTGAGATGGATGTTTTTTAGAACCCTTTGATAGTAAATTTGAACGTACAGATCATTAGGTTGCAAAAGAGGTTCAAATGGACAAAAGATAAGCAAGTTTGTGAACTCCCAAATTATCAACTGAAGAAAGATGCCAACTGAAAAGAGATGCCAACTGAAGAAAGTTCATAGGAAGTGCAGAATTAACAAGTGACAGCGTCGGTGTGCAGGTGCAGGTGCAGGGTGCAGCCGTTACGTCCCCGTGTCCTCCAACTTCGTGGTCGACGGCGGTGAGCCAGTGGGAGGAGGTGGTCGACGATGGGCAGGTGGAGATGGGCACGGTCGACGTCTCGACGTCGGCGGGCAGGAGCAGTCGTGCCGGCTCTTCCACTCCTCATTCCCCCGTGCAGGTGCATAGGAGCAGGTGGTCGTCGACGAGACAACGTCAACACGAGGAGCTGCAGGTGGTCAACGACTGCCGGCGGTGGCGGCGCTCCCTGCTCGAAGGAAAGTAGATCGGGGAACGTGGGGGTGGGGGCTTTGCCCTAGCGTAGCACCCACTGTCTAGAATACACTGCTGGGCTGCGCGCCTGGGCCAAGTATCTCGGTCCACCGAGCTGGCCCGGTCAAAAACAGGACCGGACCGACTTATTTTCGGGCCTGCTTCTGCAGACCGGACCAGCTATTTTTATCAGCGGGCCAGGACCGTTCGGTCCAGTCCGTCGCGGGCCGCGAGCCGGGCCAAAAGCCCGCTCGCCACGTCCAGGCTGAAGGACAGCTATCAATGATGATCACCACTTCCTTGTTGGTGATGTTGATGCGGTTAAGACTAAGGTGTCGCAACTGTTTCATCGTAGCGACCCAACCACATCCCTGCTCTCAGAGTAGTTATGGTCTTCATCAATACGGTACCACTCTTGGCATAGCACGAAACGCTTTAGCTGTGAGCATGCTCCGCCAATGGCCTCGTACACGTCACGGATGTCCTTCCCATCACCGCAGACATTTTGGCACTTAATAAGCAGTAGTTCTTCTAGCTGAGGGAACTTGATTATCAGATCCATGAATTCTTTCTCCCAGATGTCGGAGCATTTTATCGGGCGAAGACTCTTCAGGGAGGGCGACCTGCAACCAAGGTGGAATTTATAGTATTACTTTGTGATGCTACACTACTGGAATCGCCCTATACGCCGAGTGCCACGGACACTTGGCAAAGGCCCAAAAACCACCGGCAACGCCTTTGCCGAGTGTCACTTTCGGCAAAAGCCACCCGGCATACACCTCTTCGGCAAACAGGGATTTGCCGAGAGCCATAGCACGGGCACTCGGCAAATCATTTGCCGAGAGCTAAACAGCACATCTCGGCAAAATAAAGCAGCTAACGGATAAGTCCGTTAGCACCAGACATGTGGGACCATGCAAACTTTGCCGAGAGCCACACTCGGCAAAAAGAAATACTAGGTGGCTGACACGTGTCGTGTCCTGATATGTGGGTCCACGACAATAGGCCGAGGGCCACCTTTGCCGAGAGCAACTCTCGGCAAAGAGAACAAGTAGGAGGCTGACACGTGTCACCTCCTGACATGTGGGACCAAGGGAGCAGGCTGAGGTCCAACTTTGCCGAGAGACACTCTCGGCAAAGAGAACCGGTAGGAGGCTGGCACATGTCACCTCCTGTCATGTGGGACCAAAAGAGCAGGCCGAGGGCGCCGAGAGCCACTCTCGGCAAAGAGAACCAGTAGGAGGCTGACACGCGTCACCTCCTGGCATGTGGGACCAAGAGCGCAGGCCGAGGGCCAACTTTGCCGAGAGGCCCTCTCGGCAAAGGTAACCAGTAGGAGGCTGACATGTGTCACCTCCTGACGTGTGGGACCACGAGAACAGGCTGAGGGCCAACTTTGCCGAGAGCCAGTGTCGGCAATCCTTTTCCGTTTACCGAGAGCTCCTCTCGGTAAAGTTTTCAGGGCAACCACAGGTTATTATCGTTTACCGAGAGGCCTCTCGATAAAGGTGTCAGGGTATACTGGTTGGTACATGTTTACCGAGAGGCCTCTCGGTAAAGGGTGCATTCTGGTCCAGTTTTGCTGTCATTGCCGAGAGCCGCCCTCGGCAATGGTGTGTCCATGAGCCTTTTTTTTCTGTTTCTGTTTCTTTCCTGCAGCGAAACATATAAAACAACAACATATAGTCCATCACACATAGAACATGTCACATATAGGCATCATTGAACAAAAGAAGCAATGATTGATTCTGAAAAACATTCCACATAAAAGCAATAGTGCATAAAAGGTGAAATAGTAGTGAAGACACTCGACTACCACAAGTTTACAAGTCTCAAGATGCAAGAGTTCTCAACATACAAGGAACAGTTTCAAACATAACATAACATGAAGTTCACGCAATTTTGGAGATCGGAGTGATAACATCAACATTAGAAGGCATCATTCCGTTTGCTGCCCCAACTCCATCAACCGGAGTGATAACATCAACATTAGAAGGCATCATTCCGTTTGCTGCCCCAACTCCACCAACTTGAGGTGGAACTACCGGAACATTGTTCGACCCTTGTGAGGGTTGAGCTGTGATGGATTGACCCAATAGTGAGATGAATGCATATGGTAATGCCGAAGATGGTGATAGAAATAGTTTGAATGAAACTCACAATGTTCCACTCTGGCGTCGGTGGCATCTCTGGCACTGGTTGGCCTTGCATGGAATAAAGATTGGCCACCATATGTTGTAAAGACTTCACTATATCATCTTGTGCCTTCAGCTTGGCCCGGTTTACGTCTTGTTCTTTCTCGGTGTCAATCAGTCGAGTCTACAATATGGCAATGCAATCATTCATGTTGAAATGCAAATATGCAGGACCATGAAGGATCAATGAAGAAGCACTGACCTGAATATCCTCAATAATGCTCACGGAATGTGGTACGTGACGCTCTACGGTAGGAGTAGAGCCAGTACTCATAGCACGGAGCGTGTTGACTCTCGGAAGGAAGGAGGTTATGATAGAATCGAGGTGAACTGCCATCCGGCCATTCGGTCTACCGCCTGCAGCGGCAATGGCCACAAGTGGGTCAAACGGTAGCACGTGAGGATCAGTGTCAGGCCCGTACGTCTCCTTCAATTTTTTGGTGTATTTCTCTCCATCTGACCGGGCTTTAGAGCTGATCCGGTCCCTCTCTGAGTGGAGAGGGTCCTTGTCCTTGTCGTCTTTGGTACGTTTGATGGTCCATGCCTCGAAGTAAGTGATATCCTTGCTAGTGTCTTCTTTCTGCAAAGCGATCCAAACAATCAAGGGAATGCTCACAAATGAAAGAGAACATGATGAAAAAAAAAGGATGTGGTTGCCTACATGTTTTGAGACGACACCTGGGATGGTGAGGTTGCCTTGACGGTGTCCTCGACCCCCCATCAACTTACGCCATTCAGATATTGCTTTGTGTTCATCCTGCCACCCTGGATCTGTCCATCGTTCGACGATCTTCTCCCAGCACGGATGTTTGTCAGTGCACCACCGAGGAATCACCCGTAAATTAAACAAATACATCTTAGTAAGGATTCTAATTTTGCGGTAATGTAGGGAATAGCAAGCATCCATCGTTACTTTCCTTGAAGTAATTGTCCCGTGAAAGATGCGTCCCTCGAGCCTCCTGTTTGGATATCCTATGGTTGAGATAGTCCACGTGATACTTGACCACTAACCGGACGCGCTCCTCATAGTGCATGTCGTGGACTAGTTTCTTGGCAATATTCTCAACCACCACATTTGCACGATCCTTCTGACCCTCAATGCATGTATAGAAATCCTACAAACATGCATACATGTGAGAAGGGTTAAATCATGACTATGGAAAATTTAAACCTTTTGGCATTGACATTTAGGTGTTTGAAAGGACTTACCCAGAAATCGTTGACCACTCGCATGGCTCTGTTATCATAAACGCTCTGACGCATATCCAGGAAATCCGGTGCAGGTTTGTAGTGATCCCATGACCAAGCTGGCTTAATGATACCGTTCGGCAAAGTGACCAGCCTAGGAAAATTTAACCTACAAAGACCCCAAATTATGCCACTCGGCGACCATGGTAGACGCCTCTCACCACCTTTTACTAAGATTCTGCATTTCGAAGATTGAAGTCGTATTATATGTGAGGAAACGACAAAAGGTACAATTTATATGGGATGGGTTGAGATAACCACTTACTTCTCTCCCATTGGTTTAATCAACACGTCTCTATGCACATATGGACGTCTTGAAAGCTTTGAAGGACCACGCAGCCACACTTTCCCTCTAGAAGTAGTGCTGATAGTCGAACCGCTCGGTTGCGAGCCGCTCACCTCGTGGTGCTCTCTCACCCGTGAGGGTCCATCCTCACCCTAAGAAACCTGACGAACAACCAGCCTCCTCTCGGCGGCGGCGTCCTCCACCACCTCCTCCTCCTCATCCTCCACCACCTCCTCCGCAAAATCCTCCTCATCGTCCTCCTCACTCTCCTCATCCCCATCCACGGTTTCCCCCTCTTGAGCACGGCGAAGCACTGCATCTGAGAGTCTAGGAGAAGAAACAGGTACTCTACTCCGGGCTGCTTTACGTACTACTCGTCCGCCTCCTCCTCCTTCCTCACCTACTCCCCCTCCTCGCCCCCCTACTCCCCCTCCTACTCCCCTTCCTCGCCTCCCCCCTACTCCCCCTCCTCGGCCTCCTACTCCCCCACCTACTCCCCCTCCTCGTCCGCCTCCACCTTGTCCGCCTCCTACTCCTCCCCCGCGTGGTACTCGACCTTGTTTTGCATGTTTTTTCGGACGGGTGTCTAGACCCGCCAATCCTTTGGCCTTCTTGGCGGTTGTGGCAACCGATGAAGGAGCGGCCACCGCTTTCATCGGTCGAGGCCTTGTATAGATCATTCACTTTTTTCAAACTTTCCTTTGGATTCTTGTTGCTACCTGTCATGTTTCAATCACCTGATACGAAGAAGAACAAACCAGTTAGTACAGATGATACAACTTGATGTAAATAGAATAAATATATCACATATGAAGAATAAATGAAATTGTCACAATAATACATATAGTTGTTACACACACAAATACATAGAGTTGTTGCACACACGAATACATAGAGTTGTTTCACACACAAGTACATAGAGTTGTTACACAGACGAATACATAGAGTTGTGACACACATACATAGAGTTCTCACACGATTACATGGAGTTGTTAGAAATAAGGGTCAATATTAGGCGCAACATTTGGATCAGGGCTTTCATCATCGCTATCAAGCCCGTTCATACATTCATCCTCGAAGTCTTTAGGGGGCCGTCATCCTCATCTAGCCCCATGTGCCATCGCATAAGTAATGCCAAATCTCGAGGGTCAGAAACATCCTCATATTCGTCCTCTGCATTATCTACTTCCATGTCATCCATGGCCTCATGTTCCATAGCATCATGTTCGTGATGCACGCCATCATCTTCCTCTGCATCATCTTCATCTTCGTCAGTGTCTGCTTCTTGAAAGAACTCTCCCTCGTATGTGTTAGGGTTTATATGGTAATCGTCCTTGTTTGGGGTAGGTACCTTGATATGCGGGGGTACCTTGTACACGACATCCCAGTTCAAGAGATCGATATATTCCGTAGATGTGCACGCGTATGGGAGAAAAAACACTTGTGTAGCCTCTTGAGCCATAATATAGACATCATTTCCTGCATATTTCGATGCTCGTTCAACTTCGACAAAGCCAATACTAGGGGTTCGTCTCACTTTCTCAGGATTGAGCCAGCTGCATCCGAATACGATTGGCTTCACTCCTTGTAAACCACAATACTACAACTCATAAATTTCTTCGATGGTTCCATAGTAGTGACGTCCATCTGTCCCTAGACAATAGACCGCACTATTTATTGACCTTTGGTTGGGCCTCTCACGCGTGTGTTTATCAGTGTGGAAGCGATACCCATTCATGTCGTAAGCCTTAAATGACTTGGCCTCGTTTTCAAAACCTTTGGCTACTTCTCTCACTTTGGCGTCGATATCAACCTCCTGATATGCCTACAATATTAATAGGAGATTGTCTGGTTCATTAGTGGAAGCATTACAGGAAAGTAAGATCAACTTGAAGTAACATAAAGTTAGAAAATTTACTTTTCTTGAGAACCAAGAAATGAAACCGCCATCAGCATTGGTATCTTCAAGAAGTTCTGCTGATTCTTTGTCGCTAGGAGGCCGTGGTAGCTTCCAGAATTCATTCTAGAATTCCCTAGCAATAGCAAGACTTCGAGTTAGAACTCAAGACTAGTGAGTAGTTGTCAATAAAGGTGTTTTACACTTACTTTATGTACGGTTGCACTTCTTCCATGTTGGTCAAGACAAAGATCATAATAGTCGACCACTCAGTAGGTGAAAAGTTCTTGGGCTTCGGTCCACTTGCTTTCCACCTTGGCCTTCTAAGAGGCTAAGGTCGGGAACATTACTGGTGGGTTCTTCATTGTAACGAGGAGCTGGATTTAACCTAGTCTGAATACTGTCATGATAGTACTTTGTCCTGGTCATGGCCACCTCCTCGTTCAGGTATGCCTCGGCTATGGAGGCTTCAATCCGGGCTTTATTCTTACATTTCCTACGAAGATGCTTGAACTCCCGTTCAGGTGCATACTGCCATCGGAACTGCACAGGTCCTCCCATTCTAGCCTCATACGCGATATGTAAGATCATATGTTGCATCGAATTAAAGAAACCTGGCAGAAATATCATCTCTAACTTGCATAGCAACTCAGGTGCTTGTTCCTCCAACTTTGCAACCACTTCATAATCTAGTTCTTTGGCACAAAGCTGATGGAAGAAGAAGCTCAACTCCGCCAGCACTCGCCGAATATCCTCTCTGACATACCCTCGAATCATCACAATCATTATCCGCTCAAGCCATACATGGTAGTCATGACTCTTGAGGCCTCCTATTCTCTTATTAGCCATAGTCACTCCCCTCATGATATTAGCTGCATATCCATCAGGGAAGTACAAGTTGTTCACAATCCATTGGAGAATTTCCTTCCTTTGGGGCATTGAAGGGGTGAAAGGGGCTGGTGGCTTCTTCCAAGCATTACCTTTTGCACGAGGCACCAAATTTAATTTTGGCCTGTTGCATAGTTTGGCTTGATCGATCCTAGCCTGAATGTTATCCTTTGACTTCTCGGTGTCGAGGAGCGTGCCGAGTAAGGCCTCCACAATATTCTTTTCAGTGTGCATTACATCAATTTTGTGTGGAAGTAGAAGATCTTTAAAGTAAGGGAGCCTCCACAAGCTTGGAATGTGAGTCCACTGGTGTGTCTCTCCATATCCCACAAAACCTTTCCCATCGAGCTTTTCCTCGAGGGCATCTAACTCATCCTTAAGCTAGGCACCGGTCATAATAGGTGGTGGCGGGTCATCAACAATATCACCTTTTTGGAAGTGCATAGCGTCTTGTTTGTATGGGTGATCAAGACGAAGGAACTATCGATGTTGGTCAAAGCATACATACTTGTGATCCTTAGCCAGCCAAATGAAAGTCACACGCTGTCGACACACTGGGCAAGGCCACTTCCCCTTTACACACCAACCACAAAATTGTTGGGGAACGTTGCAGAAAATTAAAAAATTTCCTATGGTTTCACCAAGATCCATCTATGAGTTCATCTAAGCAACGAGTGAAAGGGGAGATGCATCTACATACCACTTTGTAGATCGCGAGCGGAAGCGTTCAAAAGAACGGGGTTGAAGTAGTCGTTCTCGTCGTGATCCTATCACCGGAGATCCTAGCGCCGAACGGACGGCACCTCCGCGTTCAACACACGTATGGTCAGCGTGACGTCTCCTCCGTCTTGATCCAGCAAGGGGGAAGGAGAGGTTGATGATGATCCAGCAGCACGACGGTGTGGTGGTGGATGCAGCAGCACTCCGGCAGGGCTTCGCCAAGCTGCTGCGGGAGGAGGACGAGGTGTAGCAGGGGGAGGGAGGCGCCAAGACTTGGGTGCGGCTGCCCTCCCCCTGCCCTCCTTTATATAGGCCCCCAGGGGGGTGCCAGCCCTGGGAGATGCAATCTCCAAAGGGGGCGGCGGCCAGGGGGGTGGAGTGCCCCCCAAGGCAAGTGGTGCGCCCCCCCCCCCCCACCTAGGGTTTCCAACCCTAGGCGCAGTGGGGGCCCAAGGGGGGCGCACCAGCCCACTAGGGGCTGGTTCCCCTCCCACTTCAGCCTACGGGGCCCTTCGGGATAGGTGGCCCCACCCGGTGGACCCCCGGGACCCTTCCGGTGGTCCCGGTACAATACTGGGTGACCCCGAAACTTTCCCGATGGCCGAAACATCACTTCCTATATAGTTTTCTTTACCTCCGGACCATTCCGGAACTCCTCGTGACGTCCGGGATCTCATCCGGGACTCCGAACAACATTCGGTTTGCTGCATACTCATATTCATACAACCCTAGCATCAATGAACCTTAAGTGTGTAGACCCTATGGGTTCGGGAGACATGCAGACATGACCGAGACGGTTCTCCGGTCAATAACCAACAGCGGGATCTGGATACCCATGTTGGCTCCCACGTACTCCTCGATGATCTCATCGGATGAACAACGATGTTGAGGGTTCAAGCAACCCTGTATACTATTCCCTTTGTCAGACGGTATGTTACTTGCCCGAGACTCGGTCGTCGGTATCCCAATACCTCGTTCAGTCTCGTTACTGGCAAGTCACTTTACTCGTACCGTAATGCATGATACCGTGACCAGACACTTGGTCACTTTGAGCTCATTATGATGATGCACTACCGAGTGGGCCCAGTGATAACTCTCCGTAACACGGAGTGACAAATCCCAGTCTCGATCCGTGTCAACCCAACAGACACTTTCGGAGATACCTGTAGTGCACCTTTATAGTCACCCAGTTATGTTGTGACGTTTGGTACACCCAAAGCACTCCTACAGTATCCGGGAGTTACATGATCTCATGGTCTAAGGAAGAGATACTTGACATTGGAAAAGCTCTAGCGAAACGAACTACACGATCTTGTGCTATGCTTAGGAATGGATCTTGTCCATCACATAATTCTCCTAATGATGTGATCCCGTTGTCAACGACATCTAATGTCCATAGTCAGGAAACCATGACTATCTGTTGACCAATGAGCTAGTCAACTAGAGGCTTACTAGGGACGTATTGTGGTCTATGTATTCACACGTGTATTACGATTTCCGGATAATACAATTATAGCATGAATAAAAGACAATTATCATGAACAAGGAAATATAATAATAATCCTTTTATTATTGCCTCTAGGGCATATTTCCAACAGTCTCCCACTTGCACTAGAGTCAATAATCTAGTTACATTGTGATGAATCGAACACCCATAGAGTTCTGGTGTTGATCATGTTTTGCTCGCGAGAGAGGTTTAGTCAACGGATCTGCGACATTCAGATCCGTATGTACTTTGCAAATATCTATGTCTCCATCTTGAACATTTTCATGGATGGAGTTGAAGCAACGCTTGATGTGCCTGGTCTTCTTTTGAAACCTGGGCTCCTTGGCAAGGGCAATAGCTCCAGTGTTGTCACAGAAGAGTTTGAGCGGCCCCAATGCATTGGTTATGACTCCTAGGTCGGTGATGAACTCCTTCACCCAAATTTCTTCATGCGCTGCTTCCGAGGCTGCCATGTACTCCGCTTCACATGTAGATCCCGCAACGACACTCTGCTTGCAGTTGCACCAGGTTACTGCTCCACCATTCAACATATACACGTATCCGGTTTGTGACTTAGAGTCATCCAGATCTGTGTCGAAGCTAGCGTCGACGTAACCCTTTACGACGAGCCTTCGTCACCTCCATAAACGAGAAACATGTCCTTTGTCCTTTTCAGGTACTTTAGGATATTCTTGACCGCTGTCCAGTGTTCCTTGCCGGGATTACTTTGGTACCTTCCTACCGAACTTACGGCAAGGTTCACATCTGGTCTGGTACACGGCATGGCATACATAATAGATCCTAAGGTTGAAGCATAGGGGATGACACTCATCTCTTCTTTATCTTTTGCCGTGGTCGGGCATTGAGCCGAGCTCAATCTCACACCTTGCAATACGGGCAAGAACTTCTTCTTGGACTGATCCATTTTGAACTTCTTCAAAATCTTATCAAGGTATGTGCTTTGTGAAAGACCTATGAGGCGTCTTGATCTATCCCTATAGATCTTGATGCCTAATATGTAAGCAGCTTCTCCAAGGTCCTTCATTGAAAAACACTTATTCAAGTAGGCCTTAATGCTGTCCAAAAGTTCTATATCATTTCCCATCAAAAGTATGTCATCTACATATAATATGAGAAATGCTACAGAGCTCCCATTCACTTTCTTGTAAACGCAGGCTTCTCCATAAGTCTGCATAAACCCGAATGCTTTGATCATCTCATCAAAACGAATGTTCCAACTCCGAGATGCTTGCACCAGCCCATAAATGGATCGCTGGAGCTTGCATACTTTGTTAGCATTCTTAGGATCGACAAAACCCTCCGGCTGCATGATATACAGTTCTTCCTTAAGATGACCGTTAAGGAATGCCGTTTTGACGTCCATCTGCCATATCTCATAATCATAGTATGCGGAAATTGCTAACATGATTCGGACGGACTTCAGCTTCGCTACGGGAGAGAAAGTCTCATCGTAGTCAACCCCTTGAACTTGTCGATAACCCTTAGCGACAAGTCGAGCTTTATAGATGGTAATATTACCATCCGCGTCTGTCTTCTTCTTAAAGATCCATTTGTTTTCTATTGCTCGCCGATCATCGGGCAAGTCTGTCAAAGTCCATACTTTGTTTTCATACATGGATTCTATCTCGGATTGCATGGCTTCTAGCCATTTGTTGGAATCTGGGCCCGCCATCGCTTCTTCATGGTTTGAAGGTTCACCGTTATCTAACAACATGATTTCCAGGACAGGGTTGCCATACCACTCTGGTGTGGAACGTGTCCTTGTGGACCTACGAAGTTCAGTAGCAACTTGATAAGAAGTACCTTGATCATCATCATTAATTTCCTCTCCAGTCGGTGTAGGCACCACAAGAACGTTTTCCTGAGCTGCACTACTTTCCGGTTCAAGAGGTAGTACTTCATCGAGTTCTACTTTCCTCCCACTTACTCCTTTCGAGAGAAACTCTTTTTCCAGAAAGGATCCGTTCTTGGCAACAAAGATCTTGCCCTCGGATCTTAAGTAGAAGGTATACCCAATGGTTTCCTTAGGGTATCCTATGAAGACGCATTTTTCCAACTTGGGTTCGAGCTTTTCAGGTTGAAGTTTCTTGACATAAGCATCGCATCCCCAAACTTGTAGAAACGACAGCTTAGGTTTCTTCCCAAACCATAGTTCATACGGTGTCGTCTCAACGGATTTAGACGGTGCCCTATTTAAAGTGAATGTAGCTGTCTCTAGAGCGTATCCTCAAAATGATAGCGGTAAATCGGTAAGAGACATCATAGATCGCACCATATCCAATAGAGTGCGATTACGACGTTCAGACAGACCGTTACGCTGAGGTATTCCAGGCGGCGTGATTTGTGAAACGATTCCACATTTCCTTAAGTGTGTACCAAATTTGTGACTTAAATATTCTCCTCCACGATCCGATCGTAAGAATTTTATCTTTCGGTCACGTTGATTCTCCACTTCATTCTGAAATTCCTTGAACTTTTCAAAGGTCTCAAACTTGTGTTTCATCAAGTAGACATACCCATATCTACTCAAGTCATCAGTGAGAGTGAGAACATAACTATATCCTCCGCGAGCCTCAACGCTCATTGGACCGCACACATCGGTATGTATGATTTCCAACAAGTTGGTTGCTCGCTCCATTGTTCCGGAGAACGGAGTCTTGGTCATTTTGCCCATGAGGCATGGTTCGCATGTGTCAAATGATTCATAATCGAGAGACTCTAAAAGTCCATCAGCATGGAGCTTCTTCATGCGCTTGACACCAATGTGACCAAGGCGGCAGTGCCACAAGTATGTGGGACTATCGTTATCAACTTTACATCTTTTGGTATTCACACTATGAATATGTGTAACATTACGTTCAAGATTCATTAAGAATAAACCATTGACCATCGAGGCATGACCATAAAACATATCTCTCATATAAATAGAACAACCATTGTTCTCGGATTTAAATGAGTAGCCATCTCATATCAAACGAGATCCAGATACAATGTTCATGCTCAAACTTGGCACTAAATAACAATTATTGAGGTTTAAAACTAATCCCGTAGGTAAATGTAGAGGTAGCGTGCCCACGGCGATCACATCGACCTTGGAACCATTCCCGACGCGCATCGTCACCTCGTCCTTCGCCAGTCTCCGCTTATTCCGCAGCTCCTGCTGTGAGTTACAAATGTGAGTAACGGCACCGGTATCAAATACCCAGGAGTTACTACGAGTACTGGTAAGGTACACATCAATTACATGTATATCAAATATACCTTTAGTGTTGCCGTCCTTCTTGTCTGCTAAGTATTTGGGGCAGTTCCGCTTCCAGTGACCCTCCCCCTTGCAATAAAAGCACTCAGTCTCAGGCTTGGGTCCATTCTTTGACTTCTTCCCGGCAAATGGCTTACCGGGCGCGGCAACATCTTTTCCGTCCTTCTTGAAGTTCTTCTTACCCTTGCCCTTCTTGAACTTAGTGGTCTTATTGACCATCAACACTTGATATTCTTTCTTGACTTCAACCTCTGCTGACTTCAGCATTGAGAATACTTCAGGAATGGTCTTCACCATCCCCTGCATATTGTAGTTCAACACAAAGCTCTTGTAGCTCGGTGGGAGCGACTGAAGGATTCTGTCAATGACCGTCTCGTCCGGGAAGTTGATCTCCAGCTGGGACAGGCGGTTGTGCAAACCAGACATTTTGAGTATGTGCTCACTAACAGCAATGATTTCCTCCATCTTACAACTATAGAACTTGTCGGAGACTTCATATCTCTCGACCCGGGCATGAGCTTGGAAAACCATTTTCAGCTCCTTGAACATCTCATATGCTCCGTGTTTCTCAAAACGCTTTTGGAGCCTCGGTTCTAAGTTGTAAAGCATGCTGCATTGAACGAGGGAGTAATCATCAGCACGTGATTGCCAAGTGTTCATAATGTCTTGGTTCTCTGGGATGGGTGCTTCACCTAGCGGTGCAACTAGGACATAATCTTTCTTGGCTGCTATGAGGATGATCCTCAGGTTCCGGACCCAGTCCGAATAGTTGCTACCATCATCTTTCAGCTTGGTTTTCTCTAGGAACGCGTTGAAGTTCATGTCGACATGAGCGTTGGCCATTTGATCTACAAGACATATTTTGCAAAAGTTTTAGACTAAGTTCATGATAATTAAGTTCATCTAATCAAATTATTTAATGAACTCCCACTCAGATTAGACATCCCTCTAGTCATCTAAGTGTTACACGATCCGAGTCGACTAGGCCGTGTCCGATCATCACGTGAGACGGACTAGTCATCATCGGTGAACATCTCCATGTTGATCGTATCTTCCATACGACTCATGTTCGACCTTTCGGTCTCTGTGTTCAGAGGCCATGTCTGTACATGCTAGGCTCGTCAAGTTAACCCTAAGTGTTCTGCATGTGTAAATCTGTCTTACACCCGTTGTATGTGAACGTAAGGATCTATCACACCCGATCATCACGTGGTGCTTCGAAACGATGAACTTTAGCAACAGTGCACAGTTAGGGGGAACACTTTCTTGAAATTATTATAAGGGATCATCTTATTTACTACCGCCGTTCTAAGTAAACAAGATGCATAAAACATAATAAACATCACATGCAATTATATAGTAGTGACATGATATGGCCAATATCATATAGCTCCTTCGATCTCCATCTTCGGGGCTCCATGGTCATCTTCGTCACCAGCATGACACCATGATCTCCATCATCATGATCTCCATCATTGTGTCTTCATGAAGTTGTCACGCCAACGACTACTTCTACTTCTATGGCTAACACGTTCAGCAATAAAGTAAAGTAATTTACATGGCGTTCTTCAATGACACACAGGTCATACAAAAATAAAGACAACTCCTATGGCTCCTGCCGGTTGTCATACTCATCGACATGCAAGTCGTGATTCCTATTACAAGAACATGATCTCATACATCACAATATATCATTCATCATTCATCACAACTTCTGGCCATATCACATCACATGACAATTGCTGCAAAAACAAGTTAGACGTCCTCTAATTGTTGTTGCATCTTTTACGTGGCCGCAATTGGGTTCTAGCAAGAACGTTTTCTTACCTACGAATAACCACAACGTGATTTTGTCAACTTCTATTTACCCTTCATAAGGACCCTTTTCATCTAATCCGCTCCAACTAAAGTAGGAGAGACAGACACCCGCTAGCCACCTTATGCAACTAGTGCATGTTAGTCGGTGGAACCTGTCTCACGTAAGCGTACGTGTAAGGTCGGTCTGGGCCGCTTCATCCCACAATACCGCTGAAGCAAGAAAAGACTAGTTGCGGCAAGCAAGTTGACAAGATCTATGCCCACAAAAAAATTGTGTTCTACTCGTGCAATAGAGAACTACGCATAAACCTAGCTCATGATGCCACTGTTGGGGAACGTTGCAGAAAATTAAAAAATTTCCTACGGTTTCACCAAGATCCATCTATGATTTCATCTAAGCAATGAGTGGAAGGGGAGATGCATCTACATACCACTTTGTAGATCGCGAGCGGAAGCGTTCAAAAGAACGGGGTTGAAGTAGTCGTTCTCGTCGTGATCCTATCACCGAAGATCCTAGCGCCGAACGGACGGCACCTCCGCGTTCAACACACGTACGGTCAGCGTGACGTCTCCTCCGTCTTGATCCAGCAAGGGGGAAGGAGAGGTTGATGATGATCCAACAGCCCGACGGCGTGGTGGTGGATGCAGCAGAACTCCGGTAGGGCTTCGCCAAGCTGCTGCAGGAGGAGGACGAGGTGTAGCAGGGGGAGGGAGGCGCCAAGACTTGGGTGCGGCTGCCCTCCCCCCTGCCCTCCTTTATATAGGACCCCAGGGGGGCGCCAGCCCTGGGAGATGCAATCTCCCAAGGGGGCGGCGGCCAGGGGGTGGAGTGCCCCCCAAGGCAAGTGGTGCGTCCCCCCACCTAGGGTTTCCAACCCTAGGCGCAGGGGGGCCCAAGGGGGGCGCACCAGCCCACTAGGGGCTGGTTCCCCTCCCACTTCAGCCTACGGGGTCCTCCGGGATAGGTGGCCCCACCTGATGGACCCCCGGGACCCTTCCGGTGGTCCCGGTACAATACCCGGTGACCCTGAAACTTTCCCGATGGCCGAAACAACACTTCCTATATAGTTTTCTTTACCTCCGGACCATTCCGGAACTCCTCGTGACGTTCGGGATCTCATACGGGACTCCGAACAACATTAGGTTTGCTGCATACTCATATTCATACAACCCTAGCATCACCGAACCTTAAGTGTGTAGACCCTACGGGTTCGGGAGACATGCAGACATGACCGAGACGGCTCTCCGGTCAATAACCAACAGCGGGATCTGGATACCCATGTTGGCTCCCACGTACTCCTCGATGATCTCATCAGATGAACCACGATGTCGAGGGTTCAAGCAACCCCGTATACTATTCCCTTTGTCAGACGGTATGTTACTTGCCCGAGACTCGATCGTCGGTATCCCAATACCTCGTTCAGTCTCGTTACCGGCAAGTCACTTTACTCATACCGTAATGCATGATCCCGTGACCACACACTTGGTCACTTTGAGCTCATTATGATGATGCACTACCGAGTGGGCCCAGTGATACCTCTCCGTAACATGGAGTGACAAATCCAGATACCTCTCGGTAACATGGAGTGACAAATCCCAGTCTCGATCCATGTCAACCCAACAGACACTTTCGGAGATACCTGTAGTGCACCTTTATAGTCACCCAGTTACGTTGTGACATTTGGTACACCCAAAGCACTCCTACGGTATCCGGGAGTTACACGATCTCATGGTCTAAGGAAGAGATACTTGACATTGGAAAAGCTCTAGCAAAACGAACTACATGATCTTGTGCTATTTTTAGGAATAGGTCTTGTCCATCACATCATTCTCCTAATGATGTGATCCCGTTGTCAATGACATCTAATGTCCATAGTCAGGAAACCATGACTATTTGTTGACCAACGAGCTAGTCAACTAGAGGCTTACTAGGGACGTATTGTGGTCTATGTATGCACACGTGTATTACGATTTCCGGATAATACAATTATAGCATGAATAAAAGACAATTATCATGAACAAGGAAATATAATAATAATCCTTTTATTATTGCCTCTAGGGCATATTTCCAACAAAAATATCGCACGTGCCGGTAGGTCATGTAGCGATGTGTGGTACCAGATATGCATACTGAAGTGCTTCTTTGAAATGGCATCATATGTCCGGACCCCGTTGTTCCAAGCAACAAGTAAGTCATCCACCAATGGCTCCATATACACACTCATATGCTTCCCAAGATAGTTAGGACCTGGAATTATCAACGTCAGGAACATGTGATGTCATTGCATGCAAACGCCAGGGGGCAGATTCAGGGGGATAACATATACTGGCCAACAACTGTATATGGCAGCCATCACACCATATGGATTGAACCCGTCGGTTGTTATCCCGACATCTACACTCTTCCAGTCATCTGTTTTCTTATGAATTTCAACAAATTTCTTCCGTGCTTCACCATCCCGTAGATGTTGCATCTTTTTTGTATTGTACATCTTCCCTTCGGCGGCCCATCTCATATATTGGGCAGTTTCCTTGGTCATATAAAGCCTCTAGATCCTTTATGTGAATGAAAGATATCGAAGGATATTGACGGCAATTGTGAGCTGCCTCTTGCTACCATCATCATCTATTACCTCAATATACCTAGAGGATTTGCACTTGACACAATTATTCGTATCTTTATGTTCATTTCTAAATAACATGCATCTGTTTGGACAAGCATGTATTTGCTCATACGGCATCTTAAGTGAACCGAGGATTTTGTTCGACTCATACATGTTCTTTGGCAATATATTTTCTTTAGGCAATAGGCTAGGAATAACTGACAATAACTCATTGAAGCAAATTATGCTCATGTTATGGTTTGCCTTCAGGGCCATTAGGCGTGCAATGCCATCTAGTTGAGTAACCTTTGTATGGGCGTGAAGGGATTTTTGTGCCGCAAACAAAGCTGCATGATACTCTTCAGGGTTTTCCGGCGGCTCCTCGAAGTTCAGGTCCTCCCGCGGATCCGCACGGCGGATGTCATCTAACAGGTTTTCAATCCGAGTATCATATTCGCCGGTGCGTTGTCGCACCACCTCCGCCCTGGACTATTCTGTCTCACCGTGAAAGATCCACCGGTAATAGCCTGGCGTAAACCCATATTTGCCTAAGTGTTTACTCATAGTAATCTTATCTCTTTTAGTCTGGTTATCACACTTCGTGCATGGGCACCAAATTCCATGAACTGGCGTTTCTCCAGCAAACACTAATTCCAGGAAATCATTGGTCTTTGACCTCCATTCAGGGTTCATACCCTCCATGCTGGGATGTCCGGTGTACATCCACTCACGTTCTTCCATCCTCTGATATAAAGTGAAACAGACATATAATTTTTATGTAACAAGTGGTTCCATCAAGTTTTACGACATGCACTGATCTATGTAATAGGTAAGATAGGTCCTAATCCCACCCGAGAGTGTGTAGACTGGGTCCGCTTTCATGATGTAGTCCGACCCGAGACAAAATTTCGGCAGTACCTCCCCGCTGTTCTCCAACTATACGTCTCAGCAATAAGCCAAGAGGATGTGTATCTAGAGAACAACAAGGAGACACTGTCGAAATTCTGTCTCAGATCTAAGTACATCATGAAAACAACCCGCCTACACATCCTCGGGTTGTCCATGGAAAACATGGACAATTCAAAAGAGTTGAGATTATAAATATGCAAAGACTTGCATATTTATAGATACAACCCTTCCGAACGGGAGACACCTAGGTTACGCGACTATTTAGGTGATCTACAAAAAATGTAAACCTACACATGAACAGGAAGAGATTACCCTTGAAGCGTGCAACAGAATTCACTCTTTCTATTGTCAAAATAGATGCATGTCCTGCATGAAAGAATGAAGTTATATCAATCATATGTTAAACACACAAACATCAATAACACTCACTCACCCCCCCCACACACACAAACAACTCAGATATCCATACACACACATCACACACTCACTCACACATGCACACACACACATCAATAGCACCCCGCTCCCACACACACACACTCACATACACCATTCATTATATATGCACATATATACACACATAAATATAAAAAACCATTCATTATATATGCACACATACACCAACATCATTCACTGACATACACACATACAAAACACACACTCACATACACTATTCACTATGCATATATATACACCTTTTGTTGTAATGGAGAGGGGGGAAACCCCTTTTATTTCAAAAAAACAAGATTGAGTAGGGCCTCACCAACGGGGCAGGGGGCAGCGGGGGATGTGGATGACGGATGTGGTAGAGCTCAGTGGAGGGGATGCCGCGCCGGTGGTGCTCGGTGAAGCTTGGCCGAGATGGTGGCGGTGGACGAGCTAGATGGAGGTGGCGGTGGGGGGGGCTCGGTGGAGGTGGAGTGGTCGGGGGAGGCACTCCCGGTGGCTGCGGCGGAGGCGGCGACGGCGACAGAGCTCGCCGGATTGGGCGGTGGCACTGAGGGGCGGCGGCGGACAGAGGGGGCGGGGGCGAGAGAAACAGAGAGAGAAGAGAGGAGTGAGCGCGCGAGGGGCAAATTTTGCATAAGTCCCCGCGGGAAACATTTCTGAGAGCCAACTTTCGGCGAGACTAGGTAAAAGTCTTAACCTAGATCTTGGGGGCTTTTCCGAGAGCCGCACCGACAGTTGTTACCGAGGGTCGTCCAGAAGCACTCGGCAATGGCCGCATTTTCCGACAGGGACTCTCGGTAAAGCATCCTTCTTGTGAATTCTCCATAATATGTATTATAATTTTTTGTGTACTTTTTTTGTTGTTTTCTTCCATGCTTGGCAAACAACCTTAACACATCATAATTACCGTCTTTTGTTTTCTTTTTCAAATGATGGGCCTCGCCCGGTTCTAGAGACCGGCACCCCTCCGGTGGCCCCGACGGTCTAGGGCGTTGATCGGCATCGAGAGGGTGTAGTCCACGGTGAATATCTGCTTCTCAGTGTTAGTGCATGTCATCACGAGATGACAGACCAAGTCTAGGCCAAAGCCACAACAAGATCCCATCTGTGTAGACCCGACGCATCCGTTTCCCCCCTCCTAGTGCTGGCGTCGGTGCCTTCCGTGAGGGGGGCACACCCCGGAGACGCGTGCCGGGCATTTGCAACTGCCACAACACTTTCAGACTTATGAGAGGTCGCCTACTCAAGATTTGGTGGCATGTGCTAGCCCCCGGAGGCCGCCGACCACAGCCGTAGACACGCGAAGAGCAATCCGCGGAGAGGGAAGTGTTCAGATACTTCTCCATCACCAAAAATTATGAAAAATTACCATCAATCCTATAGCACATGTGCCCACGTCGTGTAAAAAAGTCATGATTTTATCATGCTCCGAGTATTTAATAATATTCATGCCGCATCGTTACCGCAGAACGTCTACTACTGTGTCATCGCCGGCCGTTAGGGGCCACACCCCGGAGACACATGTCGCCTCTTCATACATGCCACCACACTGTACGGCATGTATGAGGGCCCGGTGCGATGCTCCGGTGGCATCGCTACCCCCCCCAGGGTCCCCGTCCCGCCTAACCCTGTAGCGTTTGACCACGGGATCTAGCCCTTTGACTTTGCACGGACGGGCTTTAACCAGTGGAACTCTCCACCCGGTTGTGTTAGGTCAGCCCATAGGAACACATTGGAGCAACATCCGGGCCAAAGCCACAGCAAGATCCAATCCATGTAGACCCGATGCGTCCGTTTCCCTCCTCCAGGTGCCGGCGACGGCGCCGTCCGTGAGGGGGGCACACCCCGGAGACGCGTGCCGGGTGTTTGCAACCGCCACAACACTTCCAGACTTGTGAAAGGCCACCTACGCAAGATTTGGCGGCATGTGCTAGCCCCCGGAGGCCGCCGGCCACAATCATAGACACGCGAAGAGCAATCAGCGGAGAGGGAAGTGTTCAGATACTTCTCCATCACCAAAAATTATGAAAAATTACCATCAGTCCTATAGCACATGTGCCCACGTCGTGTAAAAACTTGGGATTTTATCGTGCTCTGAGTATTTAATGATATTCACGCCGCATCGTTACCGCAGAACGTCTACTACTGTGTCATCGCCGTCCGTGATGGGGGCCACACCCCGGAGATGCGTGCCGCCTCTTGGGACATGCCACCACACCGTACGGCATGTATGAAGGCCCGGTCCAAAGCTCCGGTGGCATCGCTACCCCCCAGGGCCCCCATCCCGCCTAACCATATAGCATTTGACCACGGGATCTAGCCCTTTGACTTTGCACGGACAGGCTTTGACCAATGGAACTCTCCACCCGGTTGTGTTAGGTCAGCCCATAGGAACACTTTGGAACAACATCCGGGCCAAAACCACATCAAGATCCAATCCGTGTAGACCCGACGCGTCTGTTTCCCCGTGTGTGTGGTTTGTGAGGCACGTTCCACGTCATGGACGTGCATTGCTTATTCAAATAGCACACCACCCCTGCATGCATATGCATCCGCCACACACATGTAGGGGTGCCCTCCCCCCCTTGGGCGGTCTCTATATGGAGCACCCATCCGGTGGCCCGGATGGTCTAGGGCTTTGTTCGGCACCGAGAGGGTGCACTCCATGGTGAATAAATGCTTCTCCGTGTTAGTCCATGTCATCACGAGATGACAGACCAAGTCCAGTCCCGTTCTGTCATGGGATCACCCACCGAAGACTCTGTCTCACAAACGAACGCAGCCGGTCCTCGATGTTCCTACCCCATGTGTGGTTTGTGAGGCATGTGCCACGTCAAGAAGGTGCGTTGCTTATTCAAATAACACACCACCCCTGCATGCATATGCATGGGCCACACGCATGTAGGGGTGCCCTCCCCCCTCCCTCACGCGCTCTCTATATCCAGCACCCATCCGGTGGCCCCGGTGGTCTAGGGCGTTGATCGGCACCGAGAGGGTGTAGTCCATGGTGAATAACTGCTTCTCCGTGTTAGTGCATGTCATCGCAAGATGACAGACCAAGTCTAGGCCCGTTCTTCGAGATAGTCTATGGGTATCGAGAGGGAATGTGTCGGGTTTGTGGAGGAAGTGCGGGTCCTGTTGCTCCGTTGGCCTTGAAACTTCTTGTACTCTCAAAGGAGGCCATCGCATGTATATGCACGGGCTATCCGGTGGCCCCTGCGGTCTAGGAAGTTGACCGGAACCGAGAGAGGGGGTAGGCCATGGTCAACAAATGCTTCTTCTTATGTTTATTACTTTACACTCTTTAAAGTTTTCTCTCGGTGCCGGTCTAGAATGTTGACCTGCACCGAGAGAGGGGGTAGGCCACGATCAACAACTGCTTCTTCTCATGTTTATTACTTTACACTCTTTAAAGTTCTCTCTATGCCGGTCTATAAAGTTGACCGGCGCCGAGAGAGGGGGTAGGCTACTGTCAACAACTGCCTCTTCTCATGTTTTTCACTTTACACTTTTTAAAGTTCTCTCTCGGTGCCAGTCTAGGAAGTTGACCGGCACCAAGAGAGGGGGTAGGCCACGGTCAAAAACTGCTTCTTCTCATGTTTTTTTTACTTTACACTCTTTAAAGCTGAGTTTTGAACAAATGAATTTCAAACTTTGGTCATAAAAACATATGAAATATGAGATACAAAAACATATGAAACTTTGACATACCAATTCTAGGCTCGTTCTGTCACGGGAGCACCCACCGAAGACTGTCTCCGGGACGAACGCAGCCGGTCCTCGACGTTCCTGCCCATGTGTGTGGGTTGTGAGGCACGTGCCACGTCAAAGACGTGCGTTGCTTATTCAAATAGCACACCACCCCTGCATGCATATGCATGGGCCACACGCATGTAGGGGTGCCCTCCCCCCCTCGAGCTGTCTCCATATCGAGCACCCATCCAGTGGCCCCGGCGGTCTAGGGCGTTATTCAGCACCGAGAGGGTGTAGTCCATGGTGAATAACTGCTTCTCCGTGTTAGTGCATGTCATCGCAAGATGACAAACCAAGTCTAGGCTCGTTCTGTCACGGGATCACCCACCGAAGATTCTGTCTCGGGGACGGACGCAGCCGGTCCTCGACGTTCCCGCCGGTGTGTGTGATTTGTGAGGCACATGTCACGTCAAGGACGTGCGTTGCTTATTCAAATAGCACACCACCCCTGCATGCATATGCATGGGCCACACGCATGTAGGGGTGCCCTCCCCCCTCCCCCCCTCGGGCGGTCTCTATATCGAGCAGCCATCCGGTGGCCCCGGCGGTCTAGGGCATTATTCGGCACCGAGAGGGTGTAGTTCATGGTGAATAACTGCTTCTCCGTGTTAGTGCATGTCATCGCGAGACGATAGACCAAGTCTAGGCCCGTTCTTAGAGATAGTCTATGGGTATCGACAGGGAATGTGTCCAGTTTGTGCAGGAAGTGCGGGTCCTGTTGCTCTGTTGGCCTCGAAACTTCTTGTGCTCTCAAAGGAGGCCATCACATGTATATGCATGGGCTATCCGGTGGCCCCGACAGTCTAGGAAGTTGACCAGCACCGAGGGAGAGGGTAGGCCACGGTCAACAACTGCTTCTTCTCATGTTTATTACTTTACACTCTTTAAAGTTCTCTCTCGGTGCCGGTCTAGAAAGTTGACCGGCACTGAGAGAGGGGGTAGGCCACGGTCAACAACTGCTTCTTCTCATGTTTATTAATTTACACTTTTTAAAGTTCTCTCTCGGTGTTGGTCTAGAAAGTTGACCGGCACCGAGAGAAGGGGTAGGCCACAGTCAACAACTGCTTCTTCTCATGTTTTTTTACTTTACACTCTTTAAAGTTGAGTTTTGAATATGTATATATATATAGGACAAATATTTCCTACAAGCAGTGGTAGTTACCACTACTTGTGTTTTGTATGTTGTATGTAGTATCTGTCGGAACCGAGAGTATGTACGTGTAGTATGTAGTATATAACAATGATTAGGTGGTATATATATAAATTTTTAGGTAGTATGTACCATTTTTTGAGTATGCTCTTTTTTACGTACAAATATGTATGTATTTCACAAATATAACAAAAACTATGGGCTCATATACAATTTTTTCATGTAACTTGTTTTGAAATATCTTAGATATAGTATATGAACATATTTAAAATAATAAAATAGTATATACAGTACCACATGCTAGCATATGAGACATGTGGGGTAACTACCACCGGGTGGTAGGATGGATTTTCCCTATATTATAGACGGTCTATTCTGCTAATATTAGTAGAATAACTATCTTGCACACCACTTTCGCACTGCACGCTGAACGCAAATGCAGGTCATTCTTTGAACGAAGTGTACTGCAGTACTCACACGAGTGAACTTCTCGTCGGAAAAAACTGCACGCGTTATTTTTTCGGTACTGTTTTCGCTCTAATTTTTTAACCGTTTATGGGAATGAGGCGTGTAATATACCGTTGAAAAGCTATGGATTAGGCACAACTTCGACATGTTGAACACTTTTCGAGATTCCACGCGGTTTAAGAGAAGTTTTGAAAATGGTGCGGCCCATGACGAGTGGTAGAGAGCGTTTTTTCGCGATTTCTTCTAAACCGCTCGTCGGAATGAAGGAAACGATACGCCGTTGGATATATATCATCGAGGCGCATCTTTTTCATATATAAATGTTTCTCTAATTCCTTACGGTTTAAGAGCAGTTTCAAATGTACTAAATCGCGGAATTCTGTTTTTCAAAAAATTTCAAATGTTCGGTACTGTGTTCGCTCCAGTTTTTGAGCTGTTTGTCGAAACGAGGCGTGTGATACGCCATTGGAAAGCTACGAACGATTTGCAACTTTCATATGTTGAAATATTTTTGAAATTCCTTACGGTTTTAAGTTAATTTTGAAAATCGTGCGGCGGACGACGAGTGGCAGCGGCCGTTTTTGGCGAAATTTTTGCAAACCGCTGGTCGGAATGATTCAAATGATACTCCGTTGGAAAGATATCAACGATACACAACTTTTTCATGTAGAACACTCTCTCTAATTCTTTACGGTTTAAGAGGAGTTTCGAATTTACCGAAATGTGGAACTGTTTTTTGCGACACCCAAATCGACGTGCGTACTTCATCCGACTGAAAACCGCACTACATCGGACAAAAAACCGTACTTCATCAGACCAAAGTGCACTGCATGATTCCTTTTTTGTGGAACGTATTTTTTCCCAAACAAGGCGAAGTGCACTTCATGCCGAGTGTTGCCGAGCCGCAATACTATGAAAAGTGAACCTCGAGACTACCGTAAATAGGCCGCGACACTACCGAAAGCGAACCACTTGAGCTTTTTCCAAACTCAATATTCTTTATGTGCGTAGACCGGGCGAGTGGACCGCAGGGATCGAGCAAGTGAACTACATCCAATATAAGAAGCGAGCTTCTTTTTGAGATGTTTTTGTTTCTGTATTACCAAGTGAACCACATAGGAATTTAATAGCGACTACTTCAGGTCAAAAAAACGCACTTCTTCAAATGGGCAAATGAACTGCATAATTTATTTTTCGCTTTTGTAGTTTTTGGGTCTTTTGGTAGCGACATCTACACAGATGGAGAAAGCGAACCGCACGATTGAGAAAAATGAACCCCACCACAATTCCAGATGAGCTGCTTGTTTTAGCAAACTCATATACATGTGCCTGAAAAAACAACACAAGCACCACTCAAAAACAAAAGTTATGTTTTTACAAATAAACTGCATTTTTTTTAACTCCCAAACGTCCTGTTTTTTGTGCAGAACAAACTCACACACACATATCAACCCACTCTCACACGCACACACATCAAACCGCGTGCACAACCGGCACGCCTACACAACCTGAGCTGCACGGGATGAGACACCAAACCGCGTGCCTGTGCAAACGAGCTGCACGGGACGAGCTGCCGGAACTGGACCGTAGACAAAACTGTGGCCCGTAAGTGTAGCAAAGCTCTTTTCCATCCAACCAAAAACTACCACACATGTCCGTAACTTAATTCTATTACATGTGGCCCGTAAGGGTAGCAAAGCTCATCTTTTTTCGTCATCAGACGATGAGCCCGTGAACTGCAAAAGTTTCTGTACCAGCCCAAAACTGCAGTGCACTGACGAAAAATTGCATCTATGTTTCTATATTTTTATACAAAACAAAAATCTGTGAGCAATGAATCGCCGATGTGATGAACTTTCCCTAAAAATGGAAAACAAAGGGAAAAAAGAACTGCACGCACAGGGAAACAAACTACATCGACACCCTCCCGCAACAAAGATGATGAAGGGGAGGAGCAGCTTGGATCTGCTCAAGTGATCAACCTCAGCAGACCGGAGTGGGGCGACACCCTGCTAGCTGCTACGTCTCGAGCTTGTGTTGGATTTCCCCGAAGAGGAGAGGATGATGCAGCATAGTAGCGTAAGTATTTCCCTTAGTTTTTGAGAACCAAGGTATCAATCCAGTAGGAGACCACGCGCAAGTCCCTCGTACCTGCACAAAATGATAGCTACTCGCAACCAACGCTTAGGGGTTTTCAATCCCTTCACGGTCACTTACGAGAGTGAGATCTGATAGAGATAATATTTTTGGTATTTTTGGTATAAAGATGCAAAGTAAAAAGTAAAAGCAAAAGCAAGTAAATAACGTGATGGAGATTGATATGATGAGAATAGACCCGGGGGCCATAGGTTTCACTAGTCGCTTCTCTCAAGAGCATAAGTATTCTACGGTGGGTGAACAAATTACTGTTGAGCAATTGACAGAATTGAGCATAGTTATGAGGTTATCCAGGAAATAATCATGTATATAGGCATCACGTCCATGACAAGTAGACCGAAACGATTCTGCATCTACTACTATTACTCCACTCATCGACCACGATCCAGCATGCATCTAGAGTATTAAGTTAAAAACATAGTAAAGCCTTAAGCAAGATGACATGATGTAGAGGAATAAATTCATGCAATATGATAAATACCCCATCTTGTTATCCTCGATGGCAACAATACAATACGTGCCTTGCAACTCTTTCTGTCACTGAGTAAGGACACCGCAAGATTGAACCCAAAGCTAAGCACTTCTCCCATTGCAAGAACTACCAATCTAGTTGGCCAAACCATAAAGATAATTCGAAGAGACTTACAAAGATAACTCAACCATATATAAAAGAATTCAAAGAAGAATCAAATATTTTCCATAGATAATACTGGATCATAAACCCACAATTTATCGGTCTCAACAAACACACCGCAAAAAGAAGATTACATTGAATAGATCTCCACGACAGAGGGGGAGAACATTGTATTGAGATCCAAAAAGAGAGAAGAAGCCATCTGGCTACTAGCTATGTACCCGAAGGTCTGAAGTAAACTGCTCACACTTCATCGGAGGGGCTATGGTGATGATGTAGAAGCCCTCCGTGGTAGATGCCCCCTCCGGCGGATCTCCCGAACAGGCCCCAAGATGGGATCTCGTGGATACAGAAAGTTGCGACAGTGGAATTAGGTTTTTCACTCCATCCCCGATCTGTTGGGGGTACGTAGGTATATATAGGAGGAAGGAGTACGTCGGTGGAGCGTCAGGGGCCCACGAGGCAGGGGGGCGCGGCCCCAACCTCATGACCGCCTATGGCACTTCTTGGAGTAGGGTCCAAGTCTCGTGGATCACGTTCGGTGAGAAGATCACGTTTTCGAAGGTTTCATTCCGTTTGATATTCCGTTTCTTCGAAACACTAAAATATGCAAAAAAAAAACAGCAATTCTGGGCTCGGCCTCCAGTTAATAGGTTAGTCCCAAAAATAATATAAAAGTGGAAAATAAAGCCCATTATAGTCCAAAAACAATAGATAAAGTAGCATGGAGCAATCAAAAATTACAGATACGTTGGAGACGTATCAGGCATCCCCAAGCTTAATTCCTGCTCGTCCTCGAGTAGGTAAATGATAAAAAGAGAATTTTTGATGCAGAGTGATACTTTGGCATAATTTCAATGTAAATCTTCTTAATTGTGATATGAATATTCAGATACGAAAGATTCAAGACAAAAGTTCATATTAACATAAAAATAATAATACTTCAAGCACACTAATCAAAATAATTAGGTCATCTCAAAATAACATGGCCAAAGAAAGTTCATCCCTACAAAATCATATAGTTAGGCTATGCTTCATTTTCGTCACACAAAGATGTTCCCAACTTCTATACCCCCGATCACAAGCCAAGCAATTGTTTCATACTTAAATAATCTCAAACTTTTTCAACCTTCACGCAATACATGAGCGTGAGCCATGGATATAGCACTATGGGTGGAATAGAATATGATGATGGGGATTGTGTGGAGAAGACAAAAGAAGGAGAAAGTCTCACATTGACGAGGATAATTAACGGGCTATGGAGATGCCCATCAATTGATGTCAACATGAGGAGTAGGGATTGCCATGCAACAGATGCACTAGAGCTATGAATGCTCAATAAAAGAAAACTAGTGGGTGTGCATCCAACTTGCTTGCTCATGAAGACCTAGGGCATTTGAGGAAGCCCATCGTAGGAATATACAAGCCAAGTTCTATAATGAAAAATTCCCACTAGTATGAAAAATACAACTTATGAGACTCACTATATGAAAAACATGGTGCTACTTTGAAGCACAGTGGAAAAAGAGATAGTAGTATTGCCCTTTTTTTGGGCCTTCCTTTTTTTTGGCCTTTATCTTTTTTTTATTTGGGCAATGCTCTAATAATGATGATCAGTACACTTCTATTGATTACAACATGAGGATTACAACTCGAAACTAGAACAAGGTATGACTCTATATTAATGCCTCCGGCAGTGTACCGGGATGGTGCAATGAATCAAGAGTGACATGTATGAAAAATAATGCATGGTGGCTTTTCCACAAATACGATGTCAACTACATGATCATGCAATGGCAATATGACAAAAGTAATGTATGTCATAATAATGATGAACGGAACGGTGGCAAGTTGCATGCAATAGATCTCGGAATGGCTATGGAAATGCCATCATAGGTAGGTATGGTGGCTGTTTTGAGGAAGATATAGGGAGGTTTATGTGTGATAGAGCGTATCGTATCACAGAGTTTGGATCCACCGGCGAAGTTTGCGCCAACTCTCAATGTGAGAAAGGGCAATGCACGGTACCGAAGAGGCTAGCAATGGGGGAACGGTAAAAGTGTGTATAATCCATGGACTCAGCATTAGTCAAAAGAACTCATATACTTATTGCAAAAATTTAGAAGTCATCAAAAATCAAGTACAACGCGCATGCTCCTAGGGGGATAGATTGGTAGGAAAATACCATCGCTCGTCCCCGACCGCCACTCATAAGGATGCACAAGCCAGGTACACTTCATGCTTCAAATTTGTTACACAACTTTAACCATACGTGCATGCTACGGGATTTACCAACTTCAACACAAGTATTTCTCAAATTCACAACTACTCAACTAGCATGACTTTGATATTATTACCTCCATATCTCAAAACAATTATCAAGCATCAAACTTATCTTAGTATTCAACGCACTCAAAAGAAAGTTTCACATTTCTTGAACACCAAGTACATTAACATTAAGCAAATTACCATGCTATTAACGACTCTCAAAATAATCTAAGTGAATCACTAGAGGAAAAATTATCACGCTCAAAAAGATATAAGTGAAGCACTATGAGCAAACTATCAAGCTCAAAAGATATAAGTGAAGCACATAGAGTATTCTATCAAATTCCAATTCATATAAGGCTCTCTCAAAAAGGTGTGTACAGCAAGGATGATTGTGGTAAACTAACAAGCAAAGACTCAAATAATACAAGACGCTCCAAGCAAAACACATATGATGTTGGTGAATAAAAATATAGTTCCAAGTAAATTACCGATGGAAGTGGACGAAAGAGGGGATGCCTTCCGGGGCATCCCCAAGCTTTGACTTTTTGGTGTCCTTGGATTATCTTGGGGGTGCCATGGGCATCCCCAAGCTTAGGCTCTTGCCAGTCCTTGTTCCATAATCCATCAAAAGAATTCACCCAAAACTTGAAAACTTCACAACACAAAACTCAATAGAAATCTCGTGAGCTCCGTTAGAGAAAGAAAACAAAAGACTAATTTAAGGTACTGTAATGAACTCATTCTTTATTCATATTGGTGTTAAACCTACTGTATTCCAACTTTTATATGGATTGTAAACTATTTTACTAACCATAGATTCATCAAAATAAGCAAACAACACACGCAAACCAGAATCTGTCAAAAACAGAACAGTCTGTAGTAATCTGTAACTAAAGCAAACTTCTTGAACTCTACAAATTCTACCAAAATAGGAAGTCCTGGAAATTTTGTTTATTGATCAGAAGAAAAAAGAATCAATGCAAAATCATGTTCCTGTGATTTATTGAATTGTTTCTTGTGAGCGCAAAGTTTCTGTTTTTCAGCAGAATCAAATCAACTATCATCATAGCTTATCCTATAGGTTCTACTTGGCACAAACACTAACTAAAACATAAAACCACATCTAAATAGAGGCTAGATGGATTATTTATTCCTAAACAGAACCAAAAACAAAAAACACAAAATAAAATTGGATTGCCTCCCAACAAGCGCTATCGTTTAACGCCCCTAGCTAGGCGTAAAAGCAAGGATAGATCTAGGTATTGCCATCTTTGGTAGGCAATCCATAAGTGGCTCTCATGATAGATTCATATGTTAATTTTATTTTCTTTCTAGGAAAGTGTTCCATGCCTTTCTTTAAAGGGAATTGGAATTTAATATTTCCTTCCTTCGTATCAATAATTGCACCAATCGTTCTAAGGAAAGGTCTACCAAGAATAATAGGACATGAAGGATTGCAATCTATATCAAGAACGATAAAATCTATGGGCACATAATTCCTATTTGCAACAATAAGAACATCATTAATTCTTCTCATAGGCTTTTTAATAGTGGAATCCGCAGATGCAAGTTTAGAGAGCAATAATCAAAATCACAGAAAACTAGCAAATCACACAAAGTTTTGGGAATAGTAGAGACACTAGCACCCAAATCACACAAAGCATAAAACTCAAAAATTTTAATTTTAATTTTAATAGTAGGTTCCCATTCATCATGGAGTTTCCTAGGGATAGAAATTTTCAACTCAAGCTTTTCTTCATAAGATTGCATCAAAGCATCAACAATATGTTCGGTAAAGGCCTTATTTTGACTATAAGCATGAGGAGAATCTAGCACGGATTGCAACAAGGAAATACAACCAATCAAAGAGCAATTTTCATAATTAAATTCCTTGAGATCCAAAATAGTGGGTTCAGCAACATCACGGTTTTTATTTATTTCAATCCCACTTTCATCAATTTCATCATTAAGATCTAAAAACTCCGAATCCTTAGAACGCCTTCTAGGTAAAGGAAGATCATATACAGTTTCATCAAGATTCATATTGCAAAACAAAGATTTAATAGGGGACACATCAATAACTTTTAGATCTTCACCTTGATTTTCATAGGAATCCAGTTTAGCGACCATCTTATTGACTAAGGTGGCTTGCATATCCGAAATTTCAGCGGTCATCTTTTCAAGACGAGCGATTTGGGCTCTTATAACATCAAATTCTTTGGACATATCATCGAGCTCTTTATTCATATAACTCATATAACTCTTTTGTTCCTTAAGCTCGTTTCTAAAGAAATTATTATGCTCAAATTGCAAAACCATAAACTTCCTGACATTGCTTTCGATCTCCTCTAGCCTTTTATGGTGAAGATCACCAGATTTAGGTAAGGCCATTACAATAAACAAGCAAACTAACACGAGCAAACAAAAGGCAAAGGGAAAAGGAGGAGGAGATTGGGAAAGAGAGGGCGAATAAAACGGCAAAGGTGAAGTGGGGGAGAGGAAAACGAGAGGCAAATGGCAAATAATGTAATGCGAGAGATAGGGATTGTGATGGGTACTTGGTATGTTGACTTTTGCGTAAGCCTCCCCGGCAACGGCGCCAGAAATTCTTCTTGCTACGTCTCGAGCTTGCGTTGGATTTCCCGAAGAGGAGAGGATGATGCAGCACAGTAGCGTTAGTATTTCCCTCAGTTTTTGAGAACCAAGGTATCAATCCAGTAGGAGACCACGCACAAGTCCCTCGTACCTGCACAAAACGATAGCTACTTGCAACCAACGCTTAGGGGGTGTTAATCCCTTCACGGTCACTTACGAGGGTGAGATCTGATAGAGATAATATTTTTGGTATTTTTGGTATAAAGATGCAAAGTAAAAAGTAAAAGCAAAAGCAAGTAAATAAAGTGATGTAGATTGATATGATGAGAATAGACCCGGGGGCCATAGGTTTCACTAGTGGCTTCTCTCAAGAGCATAAATATTCTACGGTGTGTGAACAAATTACTGTTGAGCAATTGACAGAATTGAGCATAGTTATGAGGTTATCCAGGAAATGATCATGTATATAGGCATCACGTCCGTGACAAGTAGACCGAAATGATTCTGCATCTACTACTATTACTCCACTCATCGACCGCTATCCAGCATGCATCTAGAGTATTAAGTTGAAAACAGAGTAACGCCTTAAGCAAGATGACATGATGTAGAGGAATAAATTCATGCAATATGATAAATACCCCATCTTGTTATCCTCGATGGCAACAATACAATATGTGCCTTGCAACTATTTCTGTCACTGAGTAAGGACACCGCAAGATTGAACCCAAAGCTAAGCACTTCTCCCATTGCAAGAACTACCAATCTAGTTGGCCAAACCATAAAGATAATTCGAAGACTTGCAAAGATAACTCAATCATACATAAAAGAATTCAGAGAAGAATCAAATATTTTCCATAGATAATACTGGATCATAAACCCACAATTCATCAGTCTCAATAAACACACCACAAAAAGAAGATTACATCGAATAGATCTCCATGAGAGAGGGGGAGAACAGTGTATTGAGATCCAAAAAGAGAGAAGAAGCCATCTAGCTACTAGCTATGGACCCGAAGGTCTGAAGTAAACTACTCACACTTCATCAGAGGGGCTATGGTGATGATGTAGAAGCCCTCCGTGGTAGATGCCCCCTCCGGCGGAGCTCCGAAACAGGCCCCAAGATGGGATCTCGCGGATACAGAAAGTTGCGGCGGTGGAATTAGGTTTTTGGATCCGTCCCCGATCTGTTGGGGGTACGTAGGTATATATAGGAGGAAGGAGTACGTCGGTGGAGCGTCAGGGGGCCCACGAGGCAGGGGGCATGCCCAGGGGGGAGGGCGCGCCCCCCACCCTCGTGACCGCCTCTGGCACTTCTTGGAGTAGGGTCCAAGTCTCCTGGATCACGTTCGGTGAGAAGATCACGTTTCCAAAGGTTTCATTCCGTTTGGACTCCGTTTGATATCCCGTTTCTTGGAAACACTAAAATAGGCAAAAAGCTGCAATCTGGGCTGGGCCTCCGGTTAATAGGTTAGTCCCAAGAATAATATAAAAGTGGAAAATAAAGCCCATTATAGTCCAAAAACAATAGATAAAGTAGCATGGAGCAATCAAAAATTATAGATACGTTGGAGACGTATCACTAGCCGACGGGCGCCATCTCAACCTTTTATGGCCGCCACATGGGGGAGCAAGGATGGAGCATCCAGATGTGTATCTGCACAAATCCATCCATCCATCCAGCGACGGACTGCATGCAGGTGAGCGAGCTGCACGAACGCGACGAACATACTGCACGCGGGCGAGCGAGCTGCACCAACGCGACGGACGTACTGCACGCCGTCGGGGGCGGACTGCGTGCGTGCCAGGGTGCACTTCGGAGAGGAGGTGGGGGCTCGGGGCCGAGCCGGCTGGGCGAACGGAGTGCAGATGCCGGCAGCGCTAGAAGGGAAGGTAGGGTCGGCGCGGGATCCCTCCATGGCCACGGACAGCGGGGCTAGATCCAGACGGATCCATCGAAGGGGAGGCGCTAGGATGCAGGGGCGCTCGGCGTGATCACCATCAAGAGGGAGGGGCTGATGGCCGGAGGTCGGTTGGACATGGTAGATCTCCGGTTGCGACACTCGCTTGAAGATGGAGAAGGTGAGGAGGGCGATGCAAGAAGGTGGATCCAGTCGGGGAAGAAGTTTGCTGGGTGGGGGCACGAGGGAGGAACGAGATCGAGCGAGGATCGTGCGGGTCAGGCCCGTCAGCGGCAAGTCGTGGCCGCCCCCGCCTCGATATGGACTGAGTCGTCGTTGGGGGAGGTGGCCGCCCACTGCTGGATCCTGCGCGGGGAGGGCGACTGTGGTGGATGCAGGGATGGGGATGGGCGGCCCGCCGGCGGCCTGGTGGGAGGCGTGGGGGTGGTGGGGCGCCGGAGGTGGGTGGTGGTGAGGCGCCACAGTGGTGGGTGGTGCTGGGGAAGGTGGGCAATGGGGTGGGTTACAGCGGGGGAGAAGGCGGGGTGCGGTGTGGGTGATGTGTGCAGAATAAGAAATTTGTGTGCAGAATAAGGGTCTTAACGTGTGTTATCATAATAGACCTACCCTATATATATATACATACATAAACACTATTCTGATATCGGGATCAGAATAATATTATGATCACAACCTGACCTGCCCCGCTAGTAGTACGTTGAACTTCCTTGTGAACTAGGTTGAACTTCCGTCAACATTGCCCAAATGAGGCTTGCGATATACCGTTGGAAAGCTATGGACACCAGTATCATGACCCAACTTAAATTTTTGGCAAAATGTAAGTGGTTTAAGAGCAGTTTTGAAAACCATTTTTTCTTCACACAAAAACATGAATCATATTTTCGATTGCATTTCTAAACCGTTTATCAGAATGAGGCATATAATATGGCGTTGGAAAACTGCTGCAAAACCGCTACTACCACATGTTGAAAGTTTTCTCTAATTCTCTATGGTTAAAGAGTAATTTGAAAAAACATAAAATTTCGCAAATCGAACAGTCGAGTTCATATTTTCGACGTCATTTCTAAACAGCTAATCCAATTGAGGCATATGATACGGTGTTGAAAAGCTTATGAAAATGCGATATTCTTTCATTTTGAAAGTTTTTTCTAATTTTGAACGGTTTAAGAGTAATTTAGAAAACGGTACAAGTTCTACCGAATTTGTATTTTCTAGCGAATTATGTAACCGTGCGTCCAAATGCAGCAAATGATATGGCGTTGGAAACCATGAACAAATGCGAAACTTTTTGGTATGTATTATTTCTCCCAATTCTTTACGGTTTTAAGTCAGTTTCGAAAATGGCGAAAAATGTATTTCCGCCGTATTTTGTACAAACTTTATTGGAATGGCGCACATAATATACCGTTGAAAAGCTACGAAAAATGCGAAACTTTTTCATGTTGACAGTTTTATCTGATTCTCAACTGTTTTCAAGTAATTTGAAAAACGGTGAGATAATTCGTTCTGCCTTTATCGCGAAACAGATTCGTCAAAAATGCATCGCGTGAAGTACCTGAACTTCTCGGTATGAAACCTTGAACTTCACTCTGTTTTTCACGTGCTTTTTTGCCCGTACCTCTCCATCCATGCACCAGAACACTCACCAGAATTTAGCAAGTGATATACCGATGGAAAGCTTCTATAGACACGCAACTTTCCCGTGTTGATCATTTTTTCATACTCGCAACGGTTTTAAAAGTTTTTCATCTGAAATTCATTCAGTGTGGTAGTTGAACTTCCAGCTGTTTTCACGTTGAACTTCCGTGACGTATTTTCGTTTGTAATTTTCTCATACATTCATCAATATCACACAAATGATATTTCTTTTGTACAAACCACTCTCACAATAAATTTTTTAACTTTCTTCGACCGAGGACTTGAACTTACACAAATGATTTCCTACTGTTTTGAAGAAAATAGAAAATGACGAGATCATGATTTCTGCCTTCATCGCGAATGGAAATACACTGCGTGAAGTAGTTGAACTTCTCGTGCATGTCTGTTCGAACTTCACACTGTTTTTAATATGTTTTTTTTGCACTACATGAAGTAGTAGTTGAACTTCTAGGACGTGTCTGTTCGAACTTCACTTTGTTTTTGACGTGCTGATTTTTTACGTGGTGTTTTTTGCACTACATGAAGTAATTGAACTTCTGGGGCATCTCTGTTTGAATTTCACCCTGTTTCACTTTTTTTGTATTTTTTCTTATATGAAATACACACCATGTAGTACGTGAACTTCCGGTTGTTATCACTTTGAACTTCTCTCTGGTTTGAGAGAATTATTTTAAAACACAAAAAATAACATATTTTTTATGTATTTTGGACATCTAAATACACGGTGAACCTCTCTCAAAAGAATTTTTCAACTTTTCCTCGCTGACCATTTGAACTTCTATCAACCATTCTTTTCATTTATCAGTCGTTTTTAAAAGTGCAAAAAATGGTGTTGTGTTATTTATTTTTTCAACATGTAAATCCTAGATTTTAATAAACTCTGAACTTCTCTGTTATTTCAATTTGAACTTCACCTTTTTATATTTTGAGTAAAGAATTGCATTCGATTTTTATACGGAAAAAATCTTAGTTTTGTATTAAACATTATACAAATTCTTTGTTATTTCGAACTAAACTTTTTGGTTTATTCGTTAGCAATGGGAAAATTTTAAGTTTTTGTGATAAATATTGAACTGCTCCATTTTCTGAAATTGAACTTCTTGGTTTATTATTTATTATCGAGGAAAATCTAATTTTTTTCATATACATTGAACTATTGTATTTTTTAAAATTGAACTTCTTGGTTTTTTTCAATTTGGACTTCTTGGTGTCATTCATTTGAAACGGGAAAAAAATGCTAATTTTGTAATAAACATCGTACAACTTCTTAGATATTTTCAAACTGAATTTCTTGGTTTTTTCGTTAGTAACAAGAAAATTATGAGAAAAATCTGCATTTCTTATAGACATCGAACTTCACCATTTTTTTAATTTGAACTTCTTAGTTTTATTTGTTAGTAATGGGAAAAATCCTTTTTTGAACTTTCCCGGGCAGGTCACTTGAACTTCGAGCAACTAAATTTTTCATAAAGACAACCGCCACAAATTCGTTACCATTTGAGAGCAGTATTAAAAATGGCAAAAACAACATCGTTTTTACTTGTTTTTAACATGTAGTTGAAGGTTGGACGTCTCGCACTAGAGATCTCGAACTTCACCGTGAGGAGCACGTGAACTTCTTACAACAAACCTTTGAAGCTTTTAGTTTTCTATGCTTATATTCTTATCTGAAATGCACTTCGTGTAGTAGTTGAACTTCCCACTGTTTTCACCTTGAACTTCTGTCACGTATTTTTGTTCAACCTCTCTCACAAGAATTTTTGAACTCTCTCAGGCCGAGCACTTGAACTTCTAGCAAAAATCTTTTTATCCTTTGATTTTTCATTCTTTTTTTCATAAACATGCACACCGTGTAGTACGTGAACTTCTAGCAGTTATCAATCTGAATTTCTCTCGGCTACGTGAGAATATCTAAGTTTTTATAGACATTGAACCACTCTACCTTTTTTGTTTGAACTTCATTGTGTATTTTTAGAAATATGAAAATTGGATTTTTTTTTTAGAAACATCGAACTTCTTCGCTATTTCGAATTGAACTTATTTGTTTTATTCTTTGATAAATATCAAAGTGCTCCGCTTTTACAAATTGAACTTCTTGGTTTATTCTCTATTAGCAAGAGAACCTGAGTTTGTTATTTACATTGAGCTACTCCGTTTTTTAAAATTGAACTTCTTGGTTTTAATCTTTAGTATCGGGGAAAATCTAAGATTTTTATAAAAATCAAAGAACTTCATTTTTTAAATCCGTTATTGTTTATTGAACTTCTCGATTTTTTAGGTGAGCTCACTTTTTTCATATAGAAGCAGTGGCTTCGATTTTTTTAGACATAAAATAATTCATTTGCTTTTATCGTTCTTCTCTTTTTTGTTTTAGAGAATATGCAAATCATCAACAAAGTGTGTGTGTTTGTGCGCGCCATAAGAGCCGCTTTTCTGAAATGTTGGTGGTGTTTTTCTGGTGGCGGGTTTTGTTTTCACGAGCTCTCCAATTTTTTTAGAATGTATTCTTTCACTTTGAAAAATTTAATTGCACCATTTTTACTATATATGAACGTACGTTTTTTTATATTTGAACTTGTCACGTGAAATTTAGAGAGAGAGTGGTTGAAAATTTTCTGTGTCATTTTAGCTGAAATTAAAGAGAACAAAATCACTCAGCTGACAGTTTGCTTTTTTTAGTGTACGTCTTGCATGCATTTTTTTAAAATAGGACTTGGTTTGCAAACATTTTTCATTATTTTTGTCCAAGTTTTCTACAGAACACCACAATCATAAGTAGGTGAGCTCACTTTTTAGGCCCCGACAGTGATTTTTTATGCATCATGAAAAGTTGCACTTTTTAGTGAACTTTATTGTTATTTTCTTTTTTTTATTTTTAGTACAAATTGAACTGCGCGAGTTTCACATGCTGGACTTCTGTCTTTTTAATAAACACAATGAATTGCTACAAACAATGTTTCTATAACACCCATAGGTTTTTTGGCAGTACCATCTCTGTGTTTAGGACAAAAAATAAGTACATTAAACAAAATCACCAAGTTAATTTTAGAGGCCAACGGGGGACGGTGGCCTGCTGTGTCGGCTTGCCTATGAAGTGACACGGCGCCAACTGACGGACGCGGACGCCGTCCGGGTCTTCCATTATGGTACGTGGCCTACACACCTCAGCAGGATCCACATCCCGTACCACATTTAACATGCCACACACATCTCACGTTACCATTTCTTCTCAATTACTACATCAGGATGCAACCACAACAAGAGAATAGAAGCACAGAGGGCCAAGTAACTAGCGTGCATATTACAATAAGCAGAGCACTTCACACAACGCAGACATAACAGCTAATGTTGCTGCAGCAGCATGAAACACGAGCAGGTTATGATAAGGAAAACAAATCTCCGCGTTAATCGGCCATGAAAATGCCTATATCAAACAGACAGTTGTTTCCATTCCCAGAATTACAAACCAGCACTCGAGCACTCAGCATGCAGACGACGACAACAAGCAAGCTAAGCTTTCTCATATCTACAGCAAAACTTATCTTTTGGTCAAACACTAGCTTCTCTCTCTGTGTACACCCGCTGCAAACAAACCGCAGGCAAATAGTGGGGGAGACCATTCTATGGTGATATGCACTCGAAAAAAATTACATGAATCAGCTACACTCAGCGGGGTCGGTCGAGCGGATTAGGGGGGACACACTTCACAGTTCACACCCAACAAATGGTTACAACTTTATTACATGTCGTAGTAGTAGTCTCCAGTGAGGAAAGATGAGGCCGTGTCATGTTAGTAGTGAGCACCAACATGACGACGATAACTGATCTACCACTATGTTTGGAAGCTCTGCCTTTGCTTTCATTTCATGATAGATGGGGGAGGCGTGGGTGAAGGTCAGGGAGAGAAGTCAGGAAAGGTCGCTCGCCGTCACGCAAGAAGTTCAGAGCTCCCTGTCAAAATATGGTATTCCACGAACATTACACATGGAGACTGCAGCAGCATAGCGCGCGCGACCACAACGGCTGGGCAGGCAATCAAGCATTTGTCAGCTCAAATCAACGACCACAACTGCTATTTTTCTTCAGTCTGGCGTGCTACTTATTCATAGTTCGACCTGTTGTGGAGACCTCGACACTGAGTATGTAGCCAGTCTCGAACGCAACTGTTGCGTAAGGCCTTGATGCAGATGGATTGATGGCCCCACGATTAAAAAAAGAACAACAAGGAGAGGTAGATGCCTGCACAGACTGCTCGCACTCTGTTTGATCTTCTTCAGCTACACATCGGCATGTATGCATCGGACCCGTGCGTTGGAAGTGACCTATCTCACAAGCTCGAGGGTGGCTATGACACAAACAACAGATCACTGCTCACCGGAGCTCATCACTATAGACGGAGAGGAAGGTCAGGAGGGAAATGATAGGGGTCGCAAGGGGCACGCGACCAGCTGTAGGTCGAGACCTCCGGCAGCTGCAGGTCGAGACCTCCCCCAGCTGTAGGTCGAGGCCAGAGGGACGGGGAGGTAGTGGTTGGTTGTGATACGAGAACGACGATGAAAGGGAATTGCTTTAGGCTGCGAGGAGGAAGGATGTGCCACCGGTGAGGATGTAGGCGTCGATGGATGAGGATGGCGGTGGAATGGATGGTCGCGATGAACTGGAGGAGTACTGGCCAGCTGGTGGAAGGCAGAGCTGCCACTGGCTTTATGGAAGAAGGTCGGAGCGGTGTGTTCAAGGGCGGTGGAGGATGCGGGCCATGAGCCGCGCCGACGCTGAGGGGAGGAGCTTGGCTCCTGACATAGGCTTGGATGGGCAGTGCCGGCGCCGTGATCAACCGGTGACCCCAGGATCAAGTGGCCCAAGGGGTTGGGTTCGACGGCTGGATCTGGGAGGAGGGAGAGTTGCATCTTGATCTGGCGCTGGATGTGTTGGTCTGCGGCGGCGCGCACGGAGATTTACGGCACGACTGCGGTGCATGGGAGCAAGGGCCGGCGGCGGGGCGGTAGGATCAGGGCGGCGGCGACGGGTGGGTATCGAGTGTGGATGGATGCCCCGGTGGTGCGCGACAGGAGCGATCGTGGGCTGCGGGTGGGGGTGGGCTATTTTTTTTATCGGGGCGCACCGGTTCGGGAGCATGGCGTCGCGCCTATATAGAGGCCACGTGATCCAAATAACTATTTTAATCCTGATATTAAATAATGTTGTCTTATATATATATATATATATATATATATATATATATATATATATATATAATCATCAATAGTCATGGAATTTATAAACTTTGGTCATAAAAGCATATGAAATATGAGATACAAAAAAGATAGTGCAAAACAAAAACAAAAAAAGAAGGGAAAGAAATTAGAGCAGTGGTTACCGAGGGTCGATACTCGGCTCTCAGTAATGGCCACCGTTTCCGAGAGGTGCTCTCGGTAAAGCATCTAACCTAGATCTTAACCTTTCCCCTTTCTTTTCTATCTTCATTCCCCTCCTCTCTGTACCCTGCGCCACCGCCGCCGCCGACGCCGAAATCGCCACCGCCGCTGCCGCCACCACCCCTCAACCGCCACCAACTGCCGCCACCACCGCTTCTCCACCGCCCCAACTGCGTCCACCGCCCCCAACTGTCACTGCCACGGTGCTTCATGGCCGGTGTCCGGCGCGGCGGCTCTTCGATGCGACCCAACGACAGCCGCCGCAGCAGAGCTCCTCCGATAGCGCGGCATCTAGAGATGCCCTCAGGTGTGTACACCCATCCCACCGAACGTATGCAAATTTTGTTGAAAAAAATGAGAATTGGGAAAATTCAGTTCATAGGTGCTCCACTAGGGGCTAGTAATTCAGTTCATAGGGTATTTTTAGGTGCTCCACTAGGTCCATGTTGATCTAGTTCTAGGTATTTTTAGGTGCTCCACTAGGATGTTTGAGTTGCACAACATGTTTATGCTGTTGTATACTACTGTAATGTACAGTTTATGGTGTTGAGGAATTTAATACCATGGCAAAACTGGCTACAAAACAACCAAACCTGAAATTGTGGGTCAAGTTCATCATAATATGCTCGTATATACTACTGTAATGTACAGTTTTCAGCCTATTTTTCATGTTTTTGAGGAGTTGATATTGTCCAGTGCATGATAATGTGGTCATGTTGCTTATGTATATTTTTCAGCTATTGTAATGTATAGTTTTCCGCCTATTTTTTCATATATTTGAACAGTTCATATTGTCCAGTGCATGATAATATGCTCCTGTTGCCTATGTAATCTTTTCAGTCAATTTTTCATGTATTTTGGACAAGTGGTATGGTTAATATTCACCATATATATTTTGTTTTTCAGATCCTGATGGGAGCACTGGTAGTAAGTACCGGAGAGTCCCGACTGGTAGGACCGAGTCATCCTCCTCCCATCAGGCCACAACCGAGGCATCGTCATCATCGGATGGCGATGTCGGAGTGGACTTAGATGCACCAGATCCGCTCGCTACCGAGTCGGGCGACATGGAGGCCTCAGACGGCTCGGGGTCTACCTCGAGCAACACTTCCAAGAGGAAGAAATCTGGGCATGGTCCGGGGAAGGTCCCGGAACCAACTGTTGCCAGCAACTGTCATGTCATTTGGCCGACAGGAGAGGGGTAAGCAAGCATTTCATTTGCATCATATTTTGGATGCCACAACTTTGACACTCACATATGCTTGTCTTTTATATCATACAGTCAGTGGGAATTTATCCCGACACAACCTAAGGGGGCACGCCCACCGAACCACATCATCGGCTCCCTCTTGAGGAAGCACTTCCCTGGATTGTCCAAGTCGGGTGATGACGATCCGGCGTCACCAGGTTTAACCTGGGAGCATTACCTACACAACAAGGATGAGCACGATGTCACCATGGCCACTCGGGTCATCAATGCTTTTTTGTAAGTATCTTCTCTCCGACCACTGCATTTTTTTCATATCCAAATCCTTGCTTGTGTGGATGGTGAGAAGATGCCTTATGCTTTCTTGTAGGAAACATTTGCTTGTGTGGATGGTGAGAAGCAGAAGGCGATCAAAGGCATCGTGAAATCTGCCCGAAAGATACTCTCTGACCTACACGCTGCGGTACAAAGCCGTGATGCAGTGTCGGCCGCTCGATGAGAAGGAAGAGAAGATGACAAGGAAGACTGCTTGCCAGACCAACATGTCGCGAGAAGAATACCTGTCGGTGGTAAGTGACTACATCGGCTGCTAGTACTTTGATTCATCCCTCTTGTTCCTCAATTATTTTATTTTGTCTGACTAGGTGAAGGAACCCTAGATGAAGGACGATTGTTGGGAGGCCCTGATTGACATGTGGTGTAACCTAGCATGGTAGGCGCAACATGTGGAGAAGGGAAACGATCGAGCCAAAATGACAGGCCCGGCTCATGTCCAGGGGAGTCGGAACCTAACCGCTCTCAAGCAACACATGGTATGTGGATTAAGATGTTAGTTTTTCGCACGGTGCATCTTGGTTCATTAAACTTGATGGTTAAGTTTGCAGGAGGCGAAGGTTGGTCGCCCGGTCCACATCCTGGAAGCCTGGAAAGAAGGCCACAAGGGGAAGGATGGCGCCGAGTTCTGCAGTGAGTCGGCAGAGGAGAAGTGGGGGGCCTTCAAAGAGGTCTTCCAGGAGGTGCACGGGCAGGAAGCCGAACCTACGTCCAAGCCCCTTGACCCTGAGCTTCTCATCATTGCTGACGAGGGGAAGGGCCATGGCCGCCACCTCCTTTGCAACGGGGCGATCGCCACCTCCGGGCATCGCAAGCTGCACAAGATACGCGCGTCGAGCACCAGCTCAACTCCGTCCATACGGAGTCACCCAACCGCCGCATCACGTGAGATAGCGCGTCTCAAGGTTAGCATCCTAACCTTTCATTTATGTCCATGCCTCGAAATAGCACCGTTCCAACCTATATGAGCATAATGTCATGCTACAGGATTTAATGGTACAACGAGCTGTTGAAGAGGAGCAAAGGCGGCAGGCTGAGCAGGACTCCATAGAAAAGGAACGGGAAGACACGAACAAGAGGTTGAAGCTGCTTGAGGATCAACTACAGGTAGACCATTATCTAAACTAGAGTAGAAGATTCATTACATACGGATGAACCACCCTCACGTGACTCTACTCTTATAGGTTCTTATGCAATCTCAAAGTAGTGCAAGTGATGCCCCTCCTCCTCCTCCGGAATGTTAACCCGATGGCTCTCCTCCTCAAGATGATCTATATATGAACAAGTGTACTTCTATTGTGACGTGCACGTGTTTTGCAAGTAGTTACAACATGTATGAATTTGCGACTTGTGTGTGACGTCTACTAGGATAATACATTTGACTTGTGTGTGACAATATGTGGACTATCCCTAATTATGCATATATATGTGGACTAGATCAAATTATGCCTATATATGATCAAATTATGCCTATATATGTGTGGACTAGATCAAATTATGCCTATATATGATCAAATTGCACTGTAGTTATTTTTATCTGTATGGATTAGAAAAGAAATAGCTTAACAGCAGAATAGATGGGAAAGATTTCTGAGAGCAACACAGAAAACAATATACTTGAAGGAAATATGCCCTAGAGGTAATAATAAAGTTATTATTTCTTTCCTTATTTCAAGATAAATGTTTATTATTCATGCTAGAATTGTATTAACCGGAAACTTAGTACATGTGTGAATACATAGAACATAATGTCACTAGTATGCCTCTACTTGACTAGCTCGTTGAATCAAAGATGATTAAGTTTCCTAGCCATAAACATGAGTTGTCATTTGATTAACAGGATCACATCATTAGAGAATGATGTGATTGACTTGACCCATTCCGTTAGCTTAGCACTTGATTGTTTAGTATGTTGATATTGCTTTCTTCATGACTTATACATGTTCCTATGACTATGAGATTATACAACTCCCGTTTACCGGAGGAACACTTTGTGTGCTACCAAACGTCACAACGTAACTGGGTGATTATAAAGGTTCTCTACAGGTGTCTCCGAAGGTACTTGTTGAGTTGGCGTATTTTGAGATTAGGATTTGTCACTCCGATTGTCGGAGAGGTATTTCTGGGCCCTCTCGGTAATGCACATCACTATAAGCCTTGCAAGCAATGTGACTAATGAGTTAGTTGCGGGATGATGCATTACGGAACGAGTAAAGAGACTTGCCGGTAACGAGATTGAACTAGGTATTGAGATACCGACGATCGAATCTCGGGCAAATAACATACCGATGACAAAGGGAACAATGTATGTTGTTATGCGGTTTGACCGATAAAGATCTTCGTAGAATATGTGGGAGCCAATATGAGCATCCAGGTTCTGCTATTGGTTATTGACCGGAGATGTGTCTCGGTCATGTCTACATAGTTCTCGAACCCGTAGGGTCCGCACGCTTAACGTTCGGTGACGATTTATATTATGAGTTATATGTTTTGATGTACCAAAGGTAGTTCGGAGTCCCAGATGAGATCGGGGACATGACGAGGAGTCTCAAAATGGTTGATACGTAAAGATTGATATATTGGACGACTATATTCGGATATCGGAAAGGTTCCAAGTGATTCGGGTATTTTTCGGGGTACTGGGGAGTTACGGGAATACGAGGAAGAAGTAATGGGCCTCATGGGCGAAGTGGTGGAATAGAGGAGGCAGGGCGCGCGGCCCCCCTAGCCCAAACCGAATTGGACTAGGGGGCCAGCCCCCCTTTCCCCCCTTTCCTCCCTCTCCTTCCTTCTCCGTCTCCTCCTTCCTTTCCTCCTCCTAGTGGGAGTAGGAAAGGGGAGTCCTACTCCTACTAGGAGGACTCCTCCTCCTGGCGCGCCCTACAGGGGCCGGCCGGCCTCCCCCCTTGCTCCTTTATATACAGGGACAGGGGGGCACCTCTAGACACAACAATTGATCTCTTGATCTATTAGCCGTGTGCGGTGTCCTCCTCCATCATATTCCACCTCTGTCATATCGTACTGGTGCTTAGGTGAAGCCCTGCGTCGGTTGCAACATCATCACCGTCATCACGCCGTCGTGTTGACGGAACTCTCCCTCAAAGCTCAGCTGGATCGGAGTTCGAGGGACGTCATCGAGCTGAACGTGTGCTGAACTCGGAGGTGTCGTACGTTCGGTACTTGGATTGGTCGGATTGTGAAGACGTACGACTACATCAACCGCGTTGTGCTAACGCTTCCGCTTTCGGTCTACGAGGGTACGTGGACACACTTTCCCCTCTCGTTGCTATGTATCACCATGATCCTGTGTGTGCGTAGGAAAATTTTGAAAATACTATTTTCCCTAACAGTGGCATCCAAGACTGGTTTTATGCGTAGATGTTATATGCATGAGTAGAACACAAGTGAGTTGTGGGTGATACAAGTCATACTGCTTACCAACATGTCATACTTTGGTTCGGCGGTATTGTTGGATGAAGCGGCCCGGACCGACATTACGTGTACGCTTACGCGAGACTGGTTCTACCGACGTGCTTTGCACATAGGTGGCTGGAGGGTGTCAGTTTCTCCAACTTTAGTTGAACCGAGTGTGGCTACGCCCGGTCCTTGAGAAGGTTAAAACTGTACTAACTTGACGAACTATCGTTGCGGTTTTGATGCGTAGGTAAGAAAGGTTCTTGCTCAGCCCGTAGCAGCCATGTAAAACTTGCAACAACAAAGTAGAGGACGTCTAACTTGTTTTTGCAGGGCATGTTGTGATGTGATATGGTCAAGACATAATGCTAAATTTTATTGTATGAGATGATCATGTTTTGTAACAAAGTTATCGGCAACTGGCAGGAGGCATATGGTTGTCGCTTTATTGTATGCAATGGAATCGCCCTGTAATTGCTTTGTTTTTATCACTAAGCGGTAGCGATAGTCGTAGAAGCAATAGGTGGCGGAACGACAACGATGCTATGATGAAGATCAAAGTGTCGGGCCGGTGACAATGGTGATCATGACGGTGCTTCGGAGATGGTGATCACAAGCACAAGATGATGGTGGCTATATCATATCACTTATATTGATTGCATGTGATGTTTATCCTTTATGCATCTTATTTTGCTTTGATTGACGTAGCATTATAAGATGATATCTCGCTAAATTTCAAGGTATAAGTGTTCTCCCTGAGTATGCACCATTCCGAAAGTTCTTCGTGCTGAGACACCACATGATGATCGGGTGTGATAGGCTCTTCGTTCAAATACAACGGGTGCAAAACAGTTGCACACGCGGAATACTCAGGTTAAACTTGACGAGCCTAGCATATACAGATATGGCCTCGGAACACTGAGACCGAAAGGTCGAGCGTGAATCATATATTAGATATGATCAACATAGTGATGTTCACCATTAAAAACTACTCCATCTCACGTGATGATCGGACATGGTTTAGTTGATTTGGATCACGTGATCACTTAGATGATTAGAGGGATGTCTATCTAAGTGGGAGTTCTTAAGTAATATGATTAATTGAACTTTAATTTATCATGAACTTTGTCCTGATAGTATTTTGCATGTCTATGTTGTTGTAGATCAATAGCTCGCGTTGTTGCTTCCCTATGTTTTTATATGTGTTCCTAGAGAAAACTAAATTGAAAGATGATAGTAGCAATGATGCGGACTGGGTCCGTGATCTGAGGTTTATCCTCATTGCTGCATAGAAGAATTATGTTCTTTGATGCACCGCTAGGTGACAAACCTATTGCAGGAGCAGATGCGGACGTTATGAACGTTTGGCTAGCTCAAAATGATAACTACTTGATAGTTTAGTGCACCATGCTTAACGGCTTAGAATCGGGACTTCAAATACGTTTTGAACGTCATGGACCATATGAGATGTTCTAGGAGTTGAAGTTAATATTTCAAGCATATACCCGAGTTGAGAGATATGAAGTCTCCAACAAGTTCTATAGCTAAAAAATGGAGGAGAATTGCTCAACTAGTGAGCATGTGCTCAGATTGTCTGGGTACTACAATCGCTTGAATCATGTGGGAGTTAATCTTCCAGATAAGATAGTGATTGACAGAGTTCTCTAGTCACCATCACCAAGTTAGTAGAACTTCATGATGAACTATAGTATGCAAGGGATGACCAAAACGATTCTCGAGCTCTTCGTGATGCTGAAATCGACGAGGGTAGAAATCAAGAAAGAACATCAAGTGTTTATGATTAACAAGATCACTAGTTTCAAGAAAAGGGCAAAGGGAAAGAAAGGGAAACTTCAAGTAGAATGACAAGCAAGTTGTCACTCCCGTGAAGAAGCCAAAAGTTGGACCAAAGCCTGAAACTGAGTGCTTCTACTGCAAAGGAAATGGTCACTGGAAGCGGAAATACCCTGAATATTTGGTGGATAAGTAGGATGGCAAAGTGAACAAGGGTATATTTGATATACAGGTTATTGATATGTACCTTACTAGTGTTTATAGTAGCCCCTGAGTATTTGATACTTGTTCAATTGCTAAAAATTAGTAACTCGAAACAAGAGTTACAGAATAAACAGAGACTAGTTGAGGGTGATGTGACGATGTGTGTTGGAAGTGGTTCCAAGATTGATATGATCATCATCGCACACTCCCTATACTTTCGGGATTAGTGTTAAACCTAAATAAATGTTATTTGGCATTTGCGTTGAGCATGAATATGATTTGATCGTGTTTATTGCAATACGATTATCCATTTAAAGTCAAAGAATAATGTTGTTCTGTTTACATGAATAAAACCTTCGATGGTCATACACCCAATAAAAATAGTTTGTTGGATCTCGATCGTAGTGATACACATATTCATAATATTAATGCCAAAAGATGCAAAGTTGATAATGATAGTGCAACTTATTTGTGGCACTGCCGTTTGGGTCATATCGATGTAAAGCGCATGAAGAAACTGCATAAAAATGGACTTTTGGAATCACTTGATTATGAATCATTTGATGCTTGCGAACCGTGCCTTACGGGCAAGATGACTAAAACTCCGTTCTCCGGAACAATGGAATGAGCTACTGACTTGTTGGAAATAATACATACCGATGTATGTGATCCAATGAGTGTTGATGCTCGTGGCGAGTATTGTTATTTTCTGACCTTCACATATGATTTGAGCAGATATGGGTATATCTACTTAATGAAACACAGGTCTGAAACATTTGAAAAGTTCAAAGATTTTTAGAGTGAAGTGGAGAATCATCGTAAAAAGAAAATGAAGTTTCTACGATCTGATTGTGGAGGAGAATATTTGAGTTACGAGTTTGGCCTTCATATAAAACAATGTGGAATAGTTTCACAGCTCACGCCACATGGAACACCACAACGTAATGATGTATCCGAACGTCGTAACCGCACTTTATTGGATATGGTGCGATCTATGATGTATCTTACCGATTTACCACTATCATTTTGGGGTTATGCATTAGACAGCTGCATTCACATTAAATAGGGCACCATCAAAATCCGTTGAGACGACGCCTTATGAACTGTGGTTTGGCAAGAAACCAAAGTTGTCGTTTCTTAAAGTTTGGGGCTGTGATGCTTATGTAAAAAAGTTTCAACCTGATAAGCTCGAACCCAAATCGGAGAAGTGCGTCTTCATAGAATACCCAAAGGAAACTGTTGGGTACACCTTCTATCACAGATACGAAGGCAAGATATTTGTTGCTAAGATGGATCCTTTCTAGAGAAGGAGTTTCTCTCGAAAGAAGTGAGTGGGAGGAAAGTAGAGCTTGATAAGGTAATTGTACCTTCTCCCGAATTGAAAAGTAGTTCATCACAGAAATCAGTTCCAGTGATTCCTACACCAATTAGTGAGGAAGCTAATGATGACGATCATGAAACTTCAGATTAAGTTACTACAGAACCTCGTAGGTCTTCCAAAGTATAGTCTGAACCAGAGTGGTACAGTAATCCTGTTCTGGAAGTCATGTTACTAGACCATGATAAACCTATGAACTATGAGGAAGCGATGATGAGCCCAGATTCCGCGAAATGGCTTGAAGGCCATGAAATCAAAGATGAGATCCATGTATGAGAACAAAGTGTGGACTTTGGTGGACTTGCCCGATGACCGGCAAGCCACAGAAAATAAATGGATCTTCAAGAGGAAGACAGACACTGATAGTAATGTTACTATCTACAAAGCTCCACTTGTCGAAAAAGGTTTTTGACAAAGTTCAAGGTGTTGACTACGATGAGATTTTCTCACTCCTAGTGATACTTAAGTCTGTCCGAATATGTTAGCAAATTGCCACATTTTATGAAATCTGGCAAATGGATGTCAAAACTACATTCCTTAATGGATTTCTTAAAGAAGAGTTGTATATGATGCAACCAGAAGATTTTGTTGATCCCAAAGGTGCTAACAAAATGTGCAAGCTCCAACGATCCATCTATGAACTGGTGCAAGCATCTCGGAGTTGGAATATACGCTTTGATTATTTGATCAAAGCATATAGTTTTATACAGACTTGCGGTGAAGCATGTATTTACAGGAAAGTGAGTGGGAGCACTACGGCCTTTCTGATAAGAATATGTGAATGACATATTGTTCATCAGAAATAATGTAGAATTTCTGGAAAGCATAAAGGAGTATTTGAAAGGAGTCTTTCAAAGAAAGACCTCAGTGCAGCTGCTTACACATTAAGCATCAAGATCTATAGAGATAGATCAAGACGCTTGATAAGATTTTTCAATGAGTACATACCTTGATAAGATTTTGAAGTAATTCAAAATGGAACAGCCAAAGGAGGAGTTCTTTCCTGTGTTGCAAGGTGTAAAGTTGAGTAAGACTCAAAACCCGACCATAGCAGAAAATAGAAAGAGAATGAAAAGTCATTCCCTATGCCTCAGTCATAGGTTCTATAAAGTATGCTATGTTGTGTACCAGACCTATTGTATACCTTGCTCTGAGTTTGGCAAGGGAGTACAATTTTGATCTAAGAGTAGATCACTGGACGACAGTCAAAAATATCCTTAGTGAGGACTAAGGAGATGTTTCTCGATTATGGAGGTGATAAAAGAGTTCGTCGTAAAGAGTTACATCGATACAAGCTTTTACACTAATCCAGATGACTCTAAGTCTCAATCTGGATACATATTGAAACTGGGAGCAATTAGCTGGAGTAGCTCCGTGCAGAGCATTGTAGACATAGAATATTTGCAAAATACATACGGCTCTGAATGTGACAGACCCGTTGACAAAACTTCTCTCACGAGCAAACCATGATCATCCCTTAGTACTCTTTGGGTGTTAATCACATAGCGACGTGAACTAGATTATTGACTCTAGTAAACCCTTTGGGTGTTGATCACATGACGATGTGAACTATGGATATTAATCACATACATATGTGAATATTGGTGTTAAATCACATCGTGATGTGAACTAGATTATTGACTCTAGTGCAAGTGGGAGACTGAAGGAAATACGCCCTAGAGGTAATAATAAAGTTATTATTTATTTCCTTATTTCATGATAAATGTTTATTGTTCATGCTAAAATTGTATTAACCGGAAACTTAGTACATGTGTGAATACATAGACAAACATAATGTCACTAGTATGCCTCTACTTGACTAGCTCGTTGAATCAAAGATGGTTAAGTTTCCTAGCCAAAACATGAGTTGTCATTTGATTAACGGGATCACATCATTAGAGAATGATGTGATTGACTTGACCCATTCCGTTAGCTTAGCACTTGATCGTTTAGTATGTTGCTATTGCTTTCTTCATGACTTATACATGTTCCTATGACTATGAGATTATGCAACTCCCATTTACCGGAGGAACACTTTGTGTGCTACCAAATGTCACAACATAACTGGGTGATTATAAAGGCTGCAGGTGTCTCCGAAGGTACTTGTTGAGTTGGCGTATTTTGAGATTAGGATTTGTCACCCCGATTGTCGGAGAGGTATCTTTGGGCCCTCTCGGTAATGCACATCACTATAAGCCTTGCAAGCAACGTGACTAATTAGTTAGTTGAGGGATCATTATGGAACGAGTAAAGAGACTTGCCGTTAACGAGATTGAACTAGGTATTGAGATACCGACGATCGAACCTCGGGCAAGTAACATACCAATGACAAAGGGAACAACGTATGTTGTTATACGGTTTGATCGATAAAATTCTTCGTAGAATATGTGGGAGCCAATATGAGCATCCAGGTTCCGCTATTGGTTATTGACCGGAGATGTGTCTCGGTCATGTCTACATAGTTCTCGAACCCGTAGGTTCCGCACGCTTAACGTTCGGTGACGATTTATATTATCAGTGATGTGTTTTGATGTACCGAAGGTAGTTCGGAGTCCCGGATGAGATCGGGAACATGATGAGGAGTCTCGAAATAGTCGAGACATAAATATCGATATATTGGACGACTATATTCAGACATCAAAAAGGTTCCGAGTTATTCGGGTATTTTTCGGGGTACCGGGGAGTTACAGGAATACAAGGAAGAAGTAATGGGCCTCATGGGCCAAGTGCTGGAAGAGAGGAGGCAGGGCGCGTGGCCCCCCAAACCCAAACCGAATTGGACTAGGGGGGCGGCCCCCCTTTCCCCCCTTTCCTCCGTCTCCTCCTTCCTTTCCTCCTCCTAGTGGGAGTAGGAAAGGGGAGTCCTACTCCTACTAGGAGGACTCCTCCTCCTGGCGCGCCCTACAGGGGCCGGCCGGCCTCCTCTCTTGCTCCTTTATATACGGGGGCAGGGGGGCACCTCTACACACAACAATTGATCTCTTGATCTCTTAGCCGTGTGCGGTGCCCCCCTCCATCATATTCCACCTCGGTCATATCGTAGCGGTGCTTAGGCGAAGCCTTGCGTTGGTAGCAACAACATCACCGTCATCACGCCGTCGTGCTGACGGAACTCTCCCTCAAAGTTCGGCTGGATCGGAGTTCGAGGGACGTCATCGAGCTGAACGTGTGCTGAACTCGGAGGTGCCATACGTTCGGTACTTGGATCAGTCGGATCGTGAAGACGTACGACTACATCAACCACGCTGTGCTAACGCTTCCGCTTTTGGTCTACGAGGGTACGTGGACACACTCTCCCCTCTCGTTGCTATGCATCACCATGATCCTGTGTGTGCGTAGGAAAATTTTGAAATTGCTACGTTCCCCAACAATACTACCGAGAGCACCTCTCGGAAACATGGTCGTCTGGGAGACACTACTGTTGTGCCACAACTTTTCCGAGAGCCGCTCTCGGAAAAGAAGGCGAGCATTGCCGAGACTAGCTCTCGGCAAAGATATGTAAACTGTCAGCTGCCATGTGGGCCACGCTGTCCTACTGGTCAGGAGGATTGCCGAGAGCTGCTCTCGGCAAAGATATCATCATATTTTTCAAAAATATTTAGCAAGTTATTTGAAACTTTTACTGATAAATGTGACCAGCGGGACCACATGTCAGTTAGAAAGAACAAACACGAAAAAGAAAATAGGATGTGGCATATGCTTTGCCGAGTGTCGTATGGCGGCTCTCGGTAATGTACGCAGTAACAGACGAAGCCGTCTGTTGCGGACGGGCATGCTACATGGCTACTCTTTGCCGTGAGCCGCTCTCGGCTTCTGCAGGGTTTGCCGTGCGGTGCCTCTTTACCGTGAGGCAATGACGGCAAAAATGGCAGTTCGCCGTGAAGCTGGGTTTGCCGAGAGTGACACTCGGCAAAGTTTACTTTATCGAGTGTCCGTGTTTTAGCACTCGGCGAAAAGCATTACACACGGCGTACGTGAAAATTCGAGTAATGCTAGTTAGATGTCAAGATTTCACTAGAAAACGAATATACATGGTAACTGCTGTGTAGTTCGATGCCCCGCATGACGATCGTTCACGGACAGAGAGGTATTGCAACATGGGTTGATAAAAAGAACATGTGTCAGTGCAACAAACCAATATCTGGAATGAAAGGTGGACTGCTGGCGCTCCTAGCAAGAAACCAATGGGCCATATTTTGGATGATGATGTCAATCAGGTATCCGACTTCTTAGCTGTTAGATACTACTGGTCAGTGGAATGAACATATCATTTGCAATGTATTTATTCATCCTGATGCAAATGCTATATTAAACATGGCATAGCAGAGGCCTGGTGGTGAGGATATTTCTAGGCTTGGTCCGCAGAAAAGAACGATGAAAATTATTCAGCTAAGTCAGTTATAGACTCCTGGTGGAACATGTTTCTGAGGAGAACAGGCCCACAACCCGCTCTACAACTGACACAGGGGTGGTGCGGCATGCACTATGATGACTGAATGTGTTGCCGAAAATCAGAGTATTTTGGTGGCAATTTTTTTGAGAATTTCAGTGGTGAGTCCTAATATATACAGCACACGTGAATTATGTGTCTGCTTAGAGTGTGACCATGCACAACTTCTCCGTGATACACTCAAGACTACTCATCTGTACAATATCAGCTGTTTGACTACGTATATTTGATTGGTTCAGAATATAAAATTACCTGATAAATTTAGCAAAAATGCAGGGCTTTCATCTGGATTTAAATCTTCTGAAACCGAATTAGACGCAGTCACTCAGATCTAGTGATGTAGTGTCCAACAAGAGTACCTGTCCGCTATGTATTGCAGGAGCTCATCGGTGACGAATTTCCTCCCCACGAACTTCTCAAGCCACCCGCCGGAGCAATCGACGGCCTCCTTGGCCATGGCGCACAAGGAGGCACCTCCGTCCTCCACCTTGTCACGCTGGCGCATCATCACCGTGGTCCACCATAGTTCTGGCGCCTTGGCGCTTGGCGGCCTCGACCCATGAGCGGCACAGGAGCCTGGAGCCCATCAGGAGCTCAACGGTGCCAAGCTTGGCTAACACGGAAGTGTGCGCGTCGAAGGGCATCTCCGACCAGTCCATGGCGGATGGCCCCCAGACGCCCATTTCATAGAACACCTGCCTAGCAATGTGTGCGATGAGTGGCTTTAGAGATTAGGGATCTCGTGAGTGTGGGGCACCGTCGGGTGGAAGAAGACAGGGATGTGAACTGTGGGTTCGTGGTGCTTACCTCGCCGGCGGCCGGCGGCAGTGGAGGAGAGGCTGCCGTCGTGCGCCGCTCTCGCAAGCGTCAGTGGACCGTCGGTGATCCTGGACCGAGTGGAAGTGAAGAACAGCCCAGCACATCGACTCTTCGTCCCAGCCCAGCCCAGCCCACATGTACTCTGAGCATTGCAGCCTCAATAAAAAAAACCGAGCATTGCACTCTATGATCCGTGATTCTGACTTTTTTAATCTTCATCTCGTTCCAAAAAATGTACTCCCTCCATTCCCTTAGACTAGCCACAGTGGGAGTAACTTCGGTAGTAACATCGAGTCCAACTCAGCAAATTTGCTTATGTGGCAGTGAGTTAATGAGGAGAGATGTAGTACTCCCTCCGTCCGGGTTTATTAGGCCTCTCAGCATCACAAGCATGTCCCCTTTTATAAGGCCCGGCGTTGGAAAGGTGCATGCATGCAACCATTTCATTGGTTGTATTGAAAGCTACTGTTGTTGGTGCCATGGCTGAAAAGTTAATACACTTCATGTGTGCTTTTTCATTGGCTGCATGCATGTGAGAGAGTGCATTGGGAGTGGAATGGAAGAATTAATGTGAGCAAATTACTATGTGTCTTGGTCTAAGAGAAGTTGTCTTTAGGCCTAATAAACCCGGACGGAGTGAGTACTAGTAACTTAGCTAGTTACTGTAACATCACATGTCCCAATACAATATGAGTCTATAACCTAATAAATGAAGCTTTGCATGTTACCACACTTATGTTACTACCCACTATTGAGGTAGTAACATAGTCTAGGGATATGTGTATGTTACTAGTGTATGTTACTCTCCATTGTGGCTAGTCTTATACAAGGCCACTATGAAAAATGCAATTTGTATCTATACAAGTTCATTAATAGTAATCAAAGCAAAAATTAATGATGTTTCCACGTGCTACCAACTTATTTAATACTTGCATGCATGTAGTCATAATGACACTGTGCTACTTCCTTCTCATGCCTTCTTTGCATGCATGCATGCGTATTAATTATCCTGATTAACGAAAAGAATAATTGACTTACGAAGCAGTCATTAAATTTTACATTGGTACCTGTAATTCGAGTTTATGGCCTTGTTTAAGGGAATGGAGGGAGTACTTAATCCTCCATTTTTAGTTAAAAAAGAAATGTGATTCTAATGTATGTATTGCTTTGTGTGTAATGCAAGCTGCTGATTTGCTGAGTATGAAGTGTGAATTCAGACTTTCGTCATGTCAACTGTGGAATTTTTTTCAAAGATCCAGCAAATTACTGGCTTTGATTTAGCAGAAAGCAACGGAAGAACAACATGGGGAGGATTCAAAGATCAAAGGAAAAAAGAAAGACAACAACCCTATTAGGTGCAGAACAACACTACACTCACATGGCGGATCGCTATCCAACCACAACAAGACAACGCAGCCCCGACTCCGACGGAGAACTACGAAGAAACTACGCAAGGCTAGCGTATGTGAAGATCGCCGAATGGACCACCTGCCGCTCTGTCATCGTACGACACTGGGGCCCCGCACCGCAGCTTCGCCTTCATAGCAACAAGCAGCCGAGACAATCCCACGGACACGCCGGAGAAGAGCCGGCTACCACAACCAATGTGACGCCTCCGACAATTGTTACCACCGTCATCGTTGCACAGAAGTCTAGCCACCCTCATTGCCAGACGGACAACAACCAAACACAATGTCGTGCACATCCAGCCTGTAGGAGGCACCAACGGACCAAGATCTTCAAGACGGTAACCTAAAGAGGGGGAAACGACGCCACCCCCTGACCCTACAGCAGAATCTAGACTTTCACCCGAAGATCTTGATCCCGGAGTAGAGGATGCAGATCCCAATGATGCCTCCAAGAAGGATAACAATGCCCACATGCGTCATTGTCGTCGCCGGCGCCGGAAAGCACCAGCCAAGCTTTCGCGCGGAGCAACCACTCCCATGCTACCGGCCAGGGCCCACAAGTACCTCGGCTGAACTGCGCACCCCCAACGCAGCGAGCACGCGTACACTACGCAGGGCCACCACATTCCTCATTGTCGACAAATAGAGGCTCACTGCAGAGAAGAGAGTTCCCATGGTGTCGGGCCTAAACAAGCCAGATCAGGACCTGCATCCCACGCATCCACCACAACCAAAGCCTCCCTGCTCCAGTGAGCGCCAACCGGGCACCATCGGTACCCCTCCTGGGCCGCCAGCCCGCAGATCAGGGATAAGCCTGCCAAATCCAAATCCCCCGAGCTGGTGACCTATGTCCACACCGATGCCCAGCGATCGTGCTCCACCAACAGAACACCTACTGCTCGCCGGATCCGCCACCGCCCTCTGCATCCCTGACCACCACCAGCGCGCCGGATCTGCAGCCCCCTACACCAGCCGCCATGGGCACCTACTACGCTGGCTTCCCGCACCACCCACCTGGGCTGGAGAAAGAATGCCTCGCCGCCACCCTCCTCGAAACACTGGTAGAAAAAGGGCCTAATGTGAAGCTCATTAGTCCTGGTTTGTAATTGAACCGGCACTAATGTGACCATTAGTGCCGGTTCTAACGGCTAGGCGGGCGGCGCTCATTAGTACCCGTTCGTGGCAAACCTTTAGTACCGGTTTGTGCCACGAACCGGTACTAAAGGGGTCATGGACTTTAGTACGGGTTGGTGGCTCCAACCGGTACTAAAGACCCCCCCCCTTTAGTACGGGTCCGTGCAACCAACCGGTACTAAAGTGGTGCGCTGCCACCCGTAGTGCACAATGTTTAGTCCCACCTCGCTAGTTGAGAGGAGCTCGCACCGGTTTATAAGCCCCGCCACGGCTATCGTGTCGAGCTCCTCTCTAAGCAGGCCTTTGTGGGCCTATTGCAAGTTTTCTTCCCTGTGGGGCCTACTGGGCCGTACGGGCCTGCATCCTGGCCCAACTAGAGGTTGGTTTCTAGTCGTATGCAGGCCGTGCCGGCCCAGTAGATGGGTTGTTTTTGCTTTATTTCAAAAAAAGTTCTCTACCAACCGGTACTAAAGGTCTCCCTGCCCCCGGCCCTGGCCCGTGCCACGTGGGGGCTTAGTGGTGGTTCGTGTTGAACCGGTACTAAAGGGGGGACCTTTAGTCTCCACCCTTTAGTGCCGAACCGGCACTAAAGGGCCTTACGAACCGGTGATACAGCCCGGTTCTGCACTAGTGAAAGCACAACGAGATTTCTCACCGGCTTCCTTAGGTGAAAGCAAGGGGGGGGGGGAGATGGGGGGACGGGGAGTGGCAGTCCGAGCCGCCCCAACTGTTGATTTTTTACATTCTCGTTATTAAACTAAACAAGGCGAAGGTAACCATGTTATAGTCACATGCCATCTTTCCTATCTATTTTACTGTATTATTAAGGTTTGTGCCTCTACAACTGACAACAACCATATCCATAACCATGTTGTAGTCGTCGCTAGATGGTCTACGGAAATGGATGTGATTTTTATTATTTCTGTGATCTTTATACTACCATCGCAAGATGAATAGCCCGAAAATTTTATCCCAAAAATAAGGTATAGCAATTAATGTGATGATGTCAACATTTAGGTGGGAGATTTCTTCATGCATGTATGTGCTCTATATTACGAAAAAATCTCATTGGAATGTGGCAGCAAGTGAAGACCAAAGGTGCACCCTATGTACATTAGATTTTCCTTTGAATATGTTGTGTATCCATTGATCTGATGTTATTTAAAAAGTTGTTTAAAGATTTTCCTTTGTTGTTGTCAATAAACCTATTGAGCCGGAGGCCCGACCGATTAAAATAACCAAAATCAATAGCCTCAGTGGTTCGATTACCAATCCGGTTTTGAAAATTATGGCTAATATTGACAACAAAATTCTCGGCAATATTCTGGGCTATGTGTGACTAATTTAGGAGTGAACCTCTGATTTTATCGGGTTTTTGTCTTGGCTTGTTGGTATCCCTTTGTGCTGGACCAAGGCCTTGTTGGTATCCATTTGTGCTGGACCTTGTATCTATGGCTTGGTAATGTACATGTGCTATTGACAATGGTACTCTGGACTAGTTCAGTGTCTTGCTAATTAATGTACTTGAAGTGCTGAGTATCTCGGAATGGATTTCTTTAACCATCGAGTTATTAATTTATGGGGATTAGAAGATAGATATGCATATCCAAAAACCAGATTTCCTCCAATAAATTCCACAAACATCAATGGATTTCATCTGTACATATAGCTTCACAATTTCCACCACTCTTGCATCTCATTCCAAGCAAGCACCACCCGTCCAGTCTGTATTCCATGGCGGCCAAATTACTTCTAGCAATAACCCTCCTGGGAACCCTCATTACATTCGTCCATTGCATCATAGCCTCGACCTCGTTGCCGCCGCTCAACAGCAGCAGTGGCAGCTTCAGCCTCCGGCTCGCCGCCAACCACCAAACGACGCATGACTTGGCGAGCCTCCAGCGCGCCAAGGACCATGTAAAGTGTCGGATCACCAACCATCTCCTTCCGCCGGGCACCGCCACCAACATCACCGTCAACGCCATAAGTCCGCCCATGTGCCCACTGGCAGACATGGTGTACGCCGTCATGGTAGTCGTGGGCACGGAGAATGGGTCCCATGAGTACCAGCTCGCGCTGGACATGGCCACCGGGCTGACCTGGATGCAGTGCGTGCCGTGCAATCCTTGCAAGCCACAGTTCAACCCAGTGTTTGACCCATCTAAGTCACCGACCTTCCACCATGTCCCGGCCAACGATGGAGTCTTATGCCGTGCGCCTAACGAACCGCAGGAAAGCGGTCATTGCGTATTCCACATCGGTTACCGGAGCAGCCGCTCATCGGCTACGGGATACCTCGCCAAAGACGTCTTCTCCTTCCTCAAGGGCAGCAATGAAGGTGGTCTTGAGCAGCTGCATGGCATGGCCTTCGGCTGTGCCCACCGCGTGGAATTTAACACCCAGAGCGCCCTCGCAGGTGCCCTCGGTCTGGGGATGTGGAGGTCCGCCATGAATCCGCGTACCGCCTTCACGGACCAGGTCGATCATGGCCGAGGCGTTCACTTCTCCTACTGCCCGTTCACGCCGGGGATGAGCGCGTACAACTTCCTCCGGTTCGGCGCCGACATCCCTAGACAACCACCGCCGACTGCCGAGCGTGCGCCGCCAGAGCACACACATCCTTATGCCGACTCAGAAGAGCGGTTATTCGTACTATGTCAAGCTCGTCGGGGTAAGCGTGGGCGGAAGCCGGGTGTCGGGGGTCACGCCAGAAATGTTCCGGCGTCTCCATACTGGGGTAAGCGGGTGCATCATCGACATCGGCACGAAGATGACGGGGTTCGTCGATGCGGCGTACGTCCACATCGAGAAGGCAGTGCGGCTCCACCTACAGCACCACGGGGCGCACTTCGTCCATCTACAGGGCCACCACTTGTGCGTCCACCAGCCGGCGCCGCACCACGACGTCCTCCCGAGCATGACGCTGCACTTCGACGGCGACGCGTGGCTTCGGGTCATGCCGGAGCATGTGTTCATGAAGATCGTCGACGAGGCCGGCCACCAATACCAGTGCCTTGGCTTGGTCTCCACCAGGCACGTGACGGTCATCGGCGCCATGCAACAGATCAACCATCGGTTTATCTTTGACCTCCAGAGGTACCCGACTCTTAGTTTCAATCCGGAGGCCTGCCACCTAGACGTGCCCCAAGCTAAATCTTGACATCTTGTACTAGTGCTGGTTGCTTCGAATAAATTTATCGCAATAAAGTCTGAGATTTTCGATATGATGGTAGGCAGCTTTACTTTTTTGGAGCTGATAGGTTTTGTGCCACTATATGAACTGGTCTGGATGCCCTCTCCCGGTTATATGACCAATAATGCTAGACCTACAAAGACCTATAAAGGTTTACATAATCTTCCAAACTAATTCTCTTTCTCACCCCTTCCCCTGATTTTAAGTGGGTGTGGGCCCCCTCATCCCCCTATTACCAATCACAATTCTCCACATCAGTTTGTATGTAAAATCTTTAGGAAACCTTTGTAGATGTAGCATTACTCGTGGTATGACATCCCCCGCGCTTTACCCCAAGGTACCAATCAGACCAGTTTAGTGGCATTAGCTGTCCTTAACTAACACAAACAACATTTTTGTCAGACAACTATATAATGGAAGGACTGATCATTTTACATGGAACCATTCATGAGCTGCACACTGAAAAAATACTCCCTCGGTCCTACAATATAACACGTTTTTGCAAGCTAACGTAGCTTGCAAAAACGTCTGCTATTGTGGGACGGATGGAGTAGATGGGTGACTTTCAAAAGGGAAACTCTTCATTGTTGACGTTCAATATGGGCAATTTTCTTAGTACCATTTGACAAGAACAGTAATGCATAGGAGATGGCAAAAATGATAACATTACTGAAGGAAAATAGTATAAACGTTAAATCACAAAAAGGTGCCAGGATACACGGGTGATGGATCTATTTTACGCAAGGTATCTAAGCAAGCAAGTATGATCATTACCCAGCTTAACAAATTATAGCTAGCTGGAAATAAACAGTGTTACTAGTGCGTTTGCAAATCCTCACGTTCAACCAGAGTTCTGTGCTATTAGCATCACATTACCATTTTGGCCGGGGAAACGAGAACATCAGTGAAACAAAATACTCCCTCCGTCTAGGTGTGTAAGTCATCTTACGTTGTGCACCGCGACCAAGGTGGAGAGGAAAACGAGAAACTTAATGTCTTTTTGCTAATTAATAGCATTGCATGCAATGAACTAACCACTGCATATGTCATGTTTGGTAGCTCAAGTCATTGAAAGCATGCACAGCTCACATCTCTTATTGATTGATACGTCACAAAACAAGAAACGAGGAGAGAGTTAATGTACCGTGCCTAAGTGTTTTGGGATTATTTGGTTTTCGTAAGATGACTTACACACCTAGACGGAGGGTGTAGTAAAATCCTCACGTGCAGGCTCCTCCACTAGTAGAAAAGCGGGCAAAGGTCCAGGCCAGGTCAGCCCATTAGTCCTGGTTCACTCCAGAACCGGGACCCATGGCGGCATTGGACCCGGTTCGCGAGCCCCGGGGGCCGGCCGGGCCACGTGGGACGAACCGGGACCAATGGGCCTCGCTCCTGGCCCACCACCATTGGTCCCGGTTGGTTGCTTGAACCGGGACCAAAGGCTGCCATTTAGTCCCGGTTCATGCCACCAACCGGGACCAATGAGGTGCCTATATATACCCTCTTGCGTAAGAACAGAGCACACTGCTCTGTTTTTTCTGGCCGCCGAGGGGGAGAGGGCTTGGTGGTGCTCTAGCTCACCTCCTATGCACACAAGGTGTTCGATGGAATGCCCGAGCCACACTACTTAAGCTTTCTCCTCTCCAAGCTCGACCTCCAAGCTCCATTTTCCTCAATATTTGTCTAGGTTTAGCGGTCCGTCACGCCCCGTCACTGTCTTCACCGCCATCGACCACCCGCGCCGATCTCATCGCGGCACCACCGTGGTGAGCCTCTTGTTCTTATCTTCTTTCTGGAAGGAAAAATATTCTTACTCGTATGTCTAGATAGATACTTGTATTATTTTCTTACTTTTATTGTTGCATCTTATATAGTGCGATGGTTTTGGTATCCGCCCCCATCGGTCCTAGTCCTATCTATGATTCGTATGTGGTATATATTATCTTTTCATAACTATTGGTTCATTTATTGTTTATGAAAATTATGCCGACCAACGTGACATAGATTTTATTTATCTAGGAGGTTGTTGAACCGGAAATTCCAACCGACCCTATTGTTGAGAGGTTAAATTTAGTTGAAGAAGAAAACAATTTCTTGAAGAAAAAAAATAAGAAAAATTGAGGAGGAGAAAATGATATTGGAGTTGCATGTTGCGGATGTCGTCGATGATCACAAGATCAAGATGGATGCAATGCGCTTGAAGATTAGAAAAATTAGAAAATATGCCATTCATACCGAGGCTTGGTATCATTATGCCGTTGGATCAGTTGTTACCTTGGTTGCGGTTATGATCGCATTTGTTTTTTGCATTGAAATGTTTTACATAGTTTCAATGTATGGTTTAATTAATTTAGATGCTCTGCAGAGCTTTATGTTGTTAGATGAGAACTATGTATGTACTTTGGTTTTAATGTGATGATGAAATTCTATTAATTTGGTCACTTAATTATCTTTTTGTGATGTTCTGTAATGATTTTTGACACACTTAATTATATATAATGCACGTAGATGAACCGGCAATGGATGTACGGTGACAGACACACCTCCGAGTACATTAAGGGCGTGCATGATTTTCTCGAAGTGGCTGAGGCAAACAAGCACAATGGTTTCATGTGTTGTCCATGCCCTATATGTGGGAATACGAAGTCTTACTCTGACCGGAAAATCCTTCACACCCACCTGCTTTACAAAGGTTTCATGCCACACTATAATGTTTGGACGAGGCACGGAGAAATAGGGGTTATGATGGAAGACGGCGAAAAAGAAGAGTACGATGACAACTATGTGCCCGCTGAATATGGTGATGCTACTGAACATCAAGAGGAACCAGACGATGTGCACAATGATGTTGCAACGGGCGAAGCTTCTGAAAATCAAGAGGAACCAGACGATGTGTCCGGTGATGATGATCTCCGCCGAGTCATTGTCGATGCAAGGACGCAATGCGAAAGTCAAAAGGAGAAGCTGAAGTTCGATCGCATGTTAGAGGATCACAAAAAAGGGTTGTACCCCAATTGCGAAGATGGCAACACAAAGCTCGGTACCGTACTTGAATTGCTGCAGTGGAAGGCAGAGAATGCTGTGCCTGACAAAGGATTTGAGAAGCTACTGAAAATATTGAATAAGAAGCTTCCAAAGGATAACGAATTGCCCGACAGTACATACGCAGCAAAGAAGGTCGTATGCCCTCTAGGATTGGAGGTGCAGAAGATACATGCATGCCCTAATGACTGAATCCTCTACCGCGGTGCGTACAAGGATCTGAACGCATGCCTGGTATGCAGTGCATTACGGTATAAGATCAGACGAGATGACCCTAGTGATGTTGACGGCGAGCCCCCCAGGAAGAGGGTTCCTGCGAAGGTGATGTGGTATGATCCTGTAATACCACGGTAGAAATGTCTGTTCAGAAACGGAGAGCATGCCAAGTTGATGCGATGGCACAGTGAGGACCGTAAGGAAGACGGGAAGTTGAGAGCACCCGCTCACGGGTCGCAGTGGCGAAAAATCGAGAGAAAGTACTGGGATGAGTTTGCAAGTGACCCAAGGAACGTATGGTTTGCTTTAAGTGCGGATGGCATTAATCCTTTCGGAAAGCAGAGCAGCAATCACAACACTTGGCCCGTGACTCTATGCATGTATAACCTTTCTCCTTGGATGTGCATGAAGCGGAAGTTCATTATGATGCCAGTTCTCATCCAAGGCCCTAAGCAACCCGGCAACGACATTGATGTGTACCTAAGGCCATTAGTTGAAGAACTTTTACAGCTGTGGAATGGAAACGGTGTATATACGTGGGATGAGCACAAATAGGAGGAATTTGACTTAAAGGCGTTGCTGTTTGTGACCATCAACGATTGGCCCACTCTCAGTAACCTTTCAGGACAGACAAACAAGGGATACCACGCATGCACACACTGTTTACTTGACACCGATAGTATATACCTGGGAAGCTGCAGGAAGAATGTGTACCTGGGCCATCGTCGATTTCTTCCGACCAACCATCAATGTCGAAAGAAAGGCAAGCATTTCAAAGGCGAGGCAGATCGCCGGAAGAAGCCCGCCATGCATACCGGTGATCACGTACTTGCTATGGTCAATGATTTACACGTAATCTTTGGAAAGGGTCCCAGCACACTAGCTGTTCTGAATGACGCTGAGGAACATGCACCCATGTGGAAGAAGAAATCTATATTTTGGGACCTACCCTACTGGAAAGACCTAGAGGTCCGATCTTCAATCAACGTGATGCACGTGACGAAGAACCTTTGCATGAACCCGCTAGGCTTCTTGGGCGTGTATGGAAAGACAAAAGATACACATGAGGCATGGGAGGACCTGCAACATTTGCACGAAAAAGATGGCATGCCTCCGAAGCAGTATGAAGGTCCTGCCAGCTACGCTCTTACGAAAGAAGAGAAAGAAATCTTCTTTGAATGCCTGCTCAGTATGAAGGTCCCGACTGGCTTCTCGTCGTATATAAAGGGAATAATAAATATGCCAGAGAAAAAGTTCTAGAACCTAAAGTCTCATGACTGCCACGTGATTATGATGCAACTGCTTCCGGTTGCATTGAGGGGGCTTCTACCGGAAAACATCCGATTAGCCATTGTGAAGCTATGTGCATTCCTCAATGCAATCTCTCGGAAGGTGATCGATCCAGAAATCGTACCAAGGCTAAGGAGTGATGTGGCGCAATGTCTTGTCAGTTTCGAGCTGGTGTTCCCACCATCATTCTTCAATATCATGACGCACGTCCTAGTTCATCTAGTCGATGAGATTGTCATTCTGGGGCCCGTATTTCTACACAATATGTTCCCATTTGAGAGGTTCATGGGAGTCCTAAAGAAATATGTCCATAACCACGCTAGGCCAGAAGGAAGCGTCTCCATGGGCCATCAAACAGAGGATGTCATCGGGTTTTGTGTTGACTTCATTCCTGGCCTTAAGAAGATAGGTCTCCCTAAATCGCGGTATGAGGGGAGACTGACTGGAAAAGGCACGCTTGGAAGGGACTCAATAATATGCAGGGATGGATATTCTTGATCTCAAGCACACTACACAGTTCTACAGAACTCTACCTTGGTGACCCCGTATGTCAATGAACACAAGAACAGTCTGCGCTCCAAACACCCGGAGCAGTGCGACGACTGGATTACATGTGAACACATCAGGACTTTCACTAGTTGGTTGGAAACACGTCTCAGAGGTGATAACACTGTTTGTGATGAGCTGTACTTGTTGTCCAGGGGACCATCTTCGACTGTTACGATTTGGAAAGGATACGAGATAAATGGGAATACATTTTACATGATTGACCAAGATCAAAAGAGCACCAACCAAAACAGCGATGTCCGCTTTGATGCAACAACCGAGAGGGGAAAGGACACATAATATGGTTACATAGTGGACATATGGGAACTTGACTACGGACCTGATTTTAAGGTCCCTTTGTTTAAGTGCAAATGGGTCAATCTGTCAGGAGGCGGGCGCGATGGCTTTCCGCGGGACGTGTCAAAACCGGCGGATCTCGGGTAGGGGGTCCCGAACAGTGCGTCTAGGCAGATGGTAACAGGAGACAAGGGACACGATATTTTTACCTAGGTTCGGGCCCTCTCGATGGAGGTAAAACCCTACTCCTGCTTGATTAATATTGATGATATGGGTAGTACAAGAGTTGATCTACCACGAGATCAGAGAAGCTAAACCCTAGAAGCTAGCCTATGGTATGATTGTTCTTCGTCCTACGGACTAAACCTCTCTGGTTTATATAGACACCGGAGAGGGCTAGGGTTACACAAAGTCGGTTACAATGGGAGGAGATCTACATATCGTATCGCCAAGCTTGCCTTCCACGCCAAGGAAAGTCCCATCCGGACACGGGACGAAGTCTTCAATCTTGTATCTCCATAGTCCGGGAGTCCGGTCAAAGGTCATAGTCCGGCCATCCGGACACTCCCTAATCCAGGACTCCCTCAGTAGCCCCCGAACCAGGCTTCAATGACGATGAGTCCGACGCGTAGATTTGTCTTCGGCATTGCAAGGCGGGTTCTTCTCCAAATCCCATATACCTGTCGAATAGTGTCCGGCTTCCGATGAATGTTGCGCTCCATGGATTCTGCGCGCAATAATGGCCATCTTCCACGTGTCAAAAGAATGCGAAAAGACAGGGTGTTTTTTTGTTTACTCCCCTAGCTGCGAAAATGGGCCGCCTATAAAAGAGGCGGGGACTTAGATCTGAATCACAACATCTTCCCTCCACGAGCATTCATCGGAGCGCGTTCGACAAAGATCCATTCCATCATGGACGGTCGACGCAGATCCACCTCTCGCCCCCATCCCTCAGCCTGGAGATTGGGAGAGGTGTTCCATCCCGCACAGCGAGCTAGTAGCGCTCCAAGCAGAGGGGCTTCTCCCCCCAGCTTACATGGTCCCAGTTTGAGCCGGGATTGCCGCTTATAATGGTGGAGAGCGTCCCCAATCCCTCCAAAGGAGAGCGGGTATGCCTTGTCCCTTATTTAATAAGAGGGCTTGGATTTCTAGTTCATCCGTTTCTCCGAGGGCTCCTGGAGTTCTATGGCCTCCAGTTACACAACCTTACGCCTGCCTCCATATTACATATTGCGGGCTTCGTAGCCCTTTGCGAGCTATTTTTGGGCGTCGAGGCCATTTCACGCTGTGGAAGAAGTTGTTCTGCCTCGTGCCCCGTTCTTAGGAGGGGTCGATATATCAAGTGGGCGGAGCCGAACTATGGCGCATCGCCGGGACCGGATATCTATCCGGAACCCCAAAGAAGGCGTCCGAAGACTGGCCTTCAGAATGGTTTTATATAGAAAACGTCCCTCTGCCGGACCCTGTACGGATCGGCCTCCCTGAGTTTGATAATGCTCCCTTGAAGAAATGCCTGAGCAGGCGCCCACGGAGCCCTCAGAAGGAAAATGACAGGGACGTCCTTTACCTGATGAGCCGGATAAGGTTGTTAGCTCATTCTGGACTGACCATGATCAAGGTCATATCCTTATGCATTACGCGGGGGGTGCAGCCGCTTTAATACCAAGGCCACCCCATGTGGGATTTCAACGGGGAGGACGACGCCACCCGGTGCGGCCGTAGGGGGCCGGATTCGGCTGCCACTCTAACAAAGATCTTGTCCTCTTTGTACAAGGGAGAAGAGGAGGAATTCCTCCACGTCAACCCACGGGCGGATTCTCTATGTACAATCCTCCAAGATGGGTAAGCGAACACGTTCACTTGCCCATCCTTTTTATATTCCCATAGTTAAGTACTTAGTCTAGCAATTTCAATGTAGGATCTACGCCAGACTGTAAAGGAGATAAACATCCCTCCTCCACAACCCGAGGACCCAGAACGGTCCCTGGACCTGGACTCCCATGAGGACCCGGACTTATGTGTGGAGCTGATTGATGGGGTGTTTCATCAATTGAGTAAGGACAACACCTTAGTGGCCATTACGGACGATTATCCCGGATTACTTCCAGCCTCAAAGGTAACTGAGATAGAAGTCCCAGTACTTTCAAGAGGATCCATCCATGCTTATTTTTGATCGCCGTATACCAATGGAGTTTTTCGCAAGGGAAATCCTTGAGGCGGAGGGCCGAGCCCGCGGTGGCTAGCCAACAAGGGCCATCGAGGCCCAGCGGGCCAAAAAGAAGTGCGAATCGGATCGAGACGCCGACGCAACGGTACAACGTGTAACTTTAATGCCCAGGGTTTATGCCCTCAAGGCATACTAACGCTCATGCTTACTTTAGGAAGAAGGAGCGCCCGCCGGACTATATCCACCGGCCAGGCTTCAAGGCCGGGTCCGGAAGCGGAGGCGAACACGGGGCGCGTACCAGACGCTCCTCCAACAGAGGATGCGGATGGGCTGTCTGCCACCACTTCCGAGGTGGAGAGTGTCATGAACCACATGCGTTGTCGGACTGTTCTTCGTGACGCTTGTTTTTTCCAAGAGGCGTTGGACGCTTTTCATACAGGAGACGCGTACCTCCGTGCCGCTCAAAATGGTCTAGCCAGAGCCACAGAGCAGTATGTAAAAGACATACGGGTGAGAAAATTTGATGGTTACATATGTCAGTAGCCCCCGAGACTTGAAACAGTTAGAATGACTGATTTAAGGATCATTTGTTATGCAGGATCTTACAGAAAAGAATACCCGACTGTCCCAGGAGCTGGAAGAGTGCAAAGCCCAACTTGAGGCCGCACTAGCCGCAACAGGGAAGGCCAAAGAGACCCCCTCTGGTAATATACGCTTCAAAAGATAAGTATGTGGTGAAGTGCGGCATGTGTGCAATTCTGACAATAATAGTGCAGATGGCGCCGGAGTGGATCTGGACCAGTAGCAACTCTTGCGCCAGTTAAAGGCCGGCGAGAGCGTGCTTACAAGGGTGAGGCAAGAGAGGAACAAGCTTCAAGATGCCAACACCCAGCTGGGCGAGGAACTAAAGGATTTTCATGCTCAGCTCTCGGACTCTGTGAAGGAGAATCGGCGGCTTCGACGCGGCATTTTTAGTAAGTGCTTGAACGAACTTATGAAAAGAAGAGTTCGGCGAGGAAGTCGAATTGACAGCGTTATGTCTTTAGGTATGCTGATAGGTCGACCTGCGGAGGAAATGCCCGGTTCTACGGGTGACCTTCTTCCCGAGCTCTCACAACTGCACGAACGAGTTCGGCAGGTGATGCAAGGCGTCGCCCAGGCCTTGTGGCCATCCGTCTCCGTGCCCGAAGGCCTTGGAGAGCTTGCAAAGAAGCTGAAGGGAGCGCGGCGGCGCTTCCGATTATGGAATATATCGGCCTGCCGTCAAGGCGCCCGGGAAGCCTGGGCCATGGTGAAGATGCGGTAAACGATGGCTGACCCAAACCACATGGCCGAGGTCGAACCTGTGGGGCCCGATGGGAAGGAGATCCCTGTCAGTTTAGTGTACGGCCAGGTAGAGTTGGCCGCAAAATATTCCCAACAGGACTATAAACTAGATAGCCTGTTGGATGGTATTGAAGAGGAATATACCCAGTCAAATTGACTATGTAATTTAAAATGACATGTAAAATGCCTTCTAGCCGGATTGTAGATCGTTTGTCATAGCGGACCTTTTCGCTTCAACCTCGGGACCCGATAGTCCGGAGTGTGTCCGAATACCCTCTCGGTTATGTAAGAACCGGGGCATGCGTGGATACCAGACGTAGGGGTCATTAGTGCTTTAGCAGACAAGTGCCCAACTAGTTATGTTATATTACATGGTTAGTAAGAAACATCTTCCAGGGAGAATAGTTCCGTTAGGGGTTCCTTTCCCTGGGAGGCATGCCCTAAAGTGCATGTCCGAACTGCGAAAAAAGCAGGAAAGCATCCGGAGGCGGATAAATAATCAAGGTAAAAAACATCTTTTAGTTCACCGACCGAATATTCACTTAAGAACGCTCGCTTTCGGCTTCACCCAGTCTGAGGTACACATCCAGCTGACCCGGCAGTAACAATCACAGAGGTGCTCCCTTTACCACCTAGCCGAACAATCGGGAATGTAGGGGTAAGCACAGGAGCCAGGCAACCCAGCTTGGCCAAAACTTAAGTCATATTGATGCATATAATGGTGAATAAAAGGTACATGCAGAAGTGTGACGCACGTCTTGGGCACGAGGACCATATAAATAAGCTTCCGTTGAAGAAGCCCCCAGGTATAATGAGCGCGGATAGCGCATCAATTGTGTGCGAACGAGGCGCGAATGAGCCCTTAAAAGGCTGCAAGAGAAAAGGAGGGAGAAGGAGAGAAATATAAGACAGCTAATGTGTAAAAAATAGACAGAGTAAGGAGACGAACACAGAGTCCTGCGCTAGGAGTAGAATCTTCGTAGGCGCGCGGCGTTCCATGGGTTCGGCTCGAGTCGGTTATCCGATGCATTTCACAGACGGTACGCTCCACCAGTCAGGACATGGTCGATTATGAAGGGACCTTCCCATTTGGGCTTGAGTTTGTCCTTTTTCTTGTCCGGCAGGCGTAGAAATAATTCGCCAACATTGTAAGTTTTGGCCCGTACTTCTCTGCTTTGATATCTTCGAGCCTGATGTTGATAGAATGTGGAACGAGCTTTTGCCACATCGCACTCCTCCTCCAATGCGTCCAAACTGTCCTGCCGATCGAGTTCGGCTTCTCTTTCTTCGTACATGTGCACGCGATGTGAGTCATGAATTATGTCGCAGGGTAGAACTGCCTCTGCGCCGTATACCATAAAAAATGGTGTGAATCCGGTAGTGCGGTTCGGCGTGGTCCGCAGCCCCCAGAGTACGGAGTCGAGCTCCTCTACCTAGTGTGTGTTAGATTCCTTGAGGGACCGCACTAGTCTGGGTTTGATGCCGCTCATGATTAGACCATTTGCCCGCTCGACTTGACCGTTAGTTTGTGGGTGATAGACTGAAGCGTAGTCGAGCTTGATGCCCATGTTTTTGCACTAGAGTTTTACCTCGTCGGCCGTAAAGTTCGTGCTGTTATTAGTGATGATGCTGTGGGGGACGTCATAATGGTGTACGACCCCTGGTATGAAGTCTATCAGTGGTCCAGATTCGGCCGTCTTAACAGGCTTGGCCTCTATCCATTTGGTGAATTTGTCAACCATGACCAATAAGTATTTTTGCTTGTGGGTTCCCCCTTTAAGGGGTCCAACCATGTCAAGCCCCTAGACCGCGAAGGGCCAGCTGATGGGTATAGTTAGGAGGGCGGTGGGTGCCATATGGCTTTGGTTAGCGTATAATTGGCAGCCGACGCATCGTTGGACTAAATCCTGAGCATCTGTCCGGGCCGTAGGCCAATAAAATCCATTACGGAAGGCCTTGCTTACGAGGGCCCGGGCTGCAGCATGGTGCCCGCCTAGTCCGGCATGAATTTCAGCCAGAAGGTTCCGCCCTTCCTCTTCGGAGATACACCTTTGAAGGACTCCGGTGGTGCTTTTCCTATAAAGCTCTCCTTCATGGACTTTGTAGGCTTTAGATCGCGCACTATGTAGCATGCCTCGTTTTGGTCCTCGAAGAGTTCTTGCCTAGTTAGGTAGGCTAAGAATGGTTCTGTCCACGGGGCAATGACTGCCACTATTACGTGGGCTGAGGATGTTACTTCATTGGCAGAGCCTCCCGTTGTGTCAGAATGTTCGGTGTCAGGTGGTGCGGCTGAGTCCGGGTTCTTATTTCCGGACTCCCCTTCCCATTGGACGGATGGCTTGAATAGCCTCTCCAAGAAAATGTTGGGGGGACTGCATCGCGCTTTGCGCCGATGTGTGCCAAGACGTCTGCTGCCTGATTATTTTCCCGGGCTATATGGTGAAATTCGAGCCCCTCGAACCGAGCTGACATTTTTAGGACAGCATTGCGATAAGCTTCCATTTTCGGATCCTTGGCATCAAAGTCTCCATTTATTTGGGATATCGCGAGGTTCGAATCCCCACGCACCTCTAGGCGTTGAATGCCCATGGAGGCTGCCATCCGAAGACCATGTAGAAGGGCCTCGTATTCGGCTGCATTGTTAGAGTCCGTATACATTATCTGGAGTACATATTGAACTGTATCTCCTGTTGGGGACGTCAGAACGACACCTGCCCCCAGACCCGCTAGCATTTTGGAGCCGTCGAAGTGCATGATCCAGTTGGAATATGTGTCGTACTCTTTAGGGAGTTCGGCTTCAGTCCATTCAGCGACAAAGTCGGCCAAAACTTGCAACTTGATAGCTCGCCGTGGCTTATAGGTTATGTCGAACGGGAGGAGCTCAATGGCCTATTTGGCAATCCGGCCCGTCCCGTTGCGGTTGTTTATAATATCATTAAGAGGCACTTCGGAGGCTACTGTTATTGAACACTCTTGAAAGTAATGTCGTAGCTTCCGGGACGCCATGAACACTGCGTACGCTATCTTTCAATAATGCGGGTACCGTGACTTGCATGGAGTGAGGACAGTGGACACGTAGTAGACTGTTTTTTGAAGGGGGGATTTGTGTCCGTCCGTTTCTCGTTCGACGACGAGCACTGCGCTTACAACTTGATGAGTTGCCGCAATGTATAAAAGCATTGGTTCGCCGATGTTAGGCCCGGCCAGGACCGGGTTTGTTGCCAATATGGCTTTTATTTCTTCGAGTCCGGCCGTGGCAGCATCCGTCCACTCGAAGTGTTCGGTGCGCCGGAGGAGGTGATAAAGGGGTAATGCCTTTTCTTCCAAGCGGGAGATGAAGCGGCTTAGAGCCGCCACACATCCAGTCAATTTTTGTATTTGTTTGAGGTCCTTTGGAATATCCAATTGTGACATAGCTCGGATCTTGGTTGGCTCTGCTTCAATTCCTCTACCGGATACAATGAAACCCAAGAGCTTTCCGGCTGGTATGCCGAAAACGCATTTTACCGGGTTAAGCTTGATGTCATATGTTCGTAGGTTATCGAACGTGAGCCTCAAGTCGTCTATTAGAGTTTCGACATGCTTGGTTTTGACAACCACGTCATCCACGTATGCTTCAACTGTTTTGCCGATCTGGTTGGCCAGACATGTCTAAATCTTGCGCTGATATGTTGCGCCGGTGTTTTTGAGCCCGAGGGGCATTGTGTTGAAGCAGAATGGGCCGTATGGTGTTATAAATGCCGTTGCGGCTTGGTCTGGCTCTGCCATCTTAATTTGATGGTAGCCAGAGTATGCGTCGAGGAAACACAATGAATCGTGTCCTGCGGTAGCGTCGATGATTTGATCAATGCGGGGGAAGGGGAAGGGATCCTTTGGGCAAAGCTTGTTTAGGTCCTTGAAATCGACGCATAGGCGCCAGGGTTTGTCCTTCTTTGGTACCATCACCAGGTTTGCTAGCCAGTCCGAATGTTTTATATCTCTGATGAATCCGGCTTCCAGTAGTTTGGCTAGCTCCTCTCCCATGGCTTGTCTCTTAGGTTTAGAGAAACGCCGAAGAGCCTGCTTAACAGGCTTGAATCCTTTTAGGATGTTTAGGCTGTGCTCGGCCAGCCTGCGTGGGATTGCTGGCATGTCTGAAGGGTGCCAGGCAAAGATGTCCCAATTTTCGCGTAGGAATTCTCGTAGTGCGGCGTCTACATCAGGGTTTAATGTGCCCCGATGGAGGCCATTTTTGTAGGGTCCGTTGGATGGACTTGGAATTTGACTATTTCGTCTGCCGGTTTAAAGGAGGTGGACTTGGATCTTTCGTCGAGTATCACATCGTCCCTGTCCACCATGGAGCACAGCACAGTTAGTTCCTCGGCCTCTAGGGCTTCGGATAATGCCTCAAGGGCCAGTGCGCCTGTCTTGTTTTCGGCGCGGAGTGCTATGTCCGGGTCACTAGCAAGAGTGATGATTCCGTTGGGTCCGCGCATTTTGAGCTTCATGTACCCGTAATGGGGTATAGCTTGAAAAATTATGAATGCCTCTCGCCCTAACAGAGCGTGGTATCCGCTGCTGAACGGGGCCACTTGAAATGTGACCTCCTCGGACCTGTAATTATCCGGCGTGCCGAACACCACATCCAGTGTGATTTTTCCTGTACAGCACGCTTCCCGACTGGGGATTGTTCCTCTAAAGGTTGTGTTGCTTCGCTCAATGCGGCTCCAGTCTATTTCCATTTTTCGAAGGGTTTCCTCATAAATGAGGTTCAATCCGCGGCCATCGTCCATGAGTACCTTGGTAAGTCGAAAGCCGTCCACTATCGGACTCAGGACCAATGCGGCTGGTGCTCGGGATGTTCGGAATTTAGGTTCGTCACTGGCATTAATGGTAATAGCCGTGTCACTCCATGGGTTTATTGTTGCTACCTGGTAGACTTCGGTAAGGCTGTGGAGTGTTCATTTCCACACATTGTTTGATGCGAAAGTCTCGAAGACTGTTGATACCGTACTGGTATTCCTGGGGTGGTGCTCTGTGGATTCTGGACTTAGAAGCTCCTCGCCACTTCTGGCCACCTGCTGGAGTATCCAACATGCTCTAAGGCTATGAGTTGGTTTGACGCCCTCTGTACTATGAATTTTACAGGGTCCATTGAGCCATCCCTCCAGTACGGTTCCATACCCTATAGAGGGTTTTTGTTTTTTGGTAATTAACCCATGTGCATGGCGATAATGCGCCCTTTTATTTCGGACTAGGGTTGTATTCAGGGCCGGATCGTCCCAGAATTTTATTTTGGTTTTCCGAACGCTTTCCATTGCACAGTATTTTCGTACCATGGATGCCAAGTGAGTGAAGCGTGTAAAATCACAGCGACTTATGGCGTTGAGGATTCCGATGTCCGTGCAATTATTGCAGAAGGATGAAATTGCATCCTCTTCGCGGCAGTCTTCTATCCTGTTCATAACCAGGAGGAATCTGGCCCAGTAATGATGTACTGTTTCCGTGGGCTCTTGCCGAACTTGGGATAGATCCCTTATGTTAGGGTTGGCGGGTGGAGTTAAATCCGGAATCTCGCCCGATCTGAGGCTCAGGGGCCAAGGAGTTTTCGAATTTGGAAGCTTGGGTTCTTGGATACTGTCCAATGATTCTGGCCTGCTGCCTGACTTTAGGTTCAGGGCTTGAGTGACGTCCTCCCTTCCGCGGGTATCCGACTTGGGGGGATCGGGAATCCGGACATATTTGGTCCTTAAGATGGGTATAGATTCACCGCATTGTTCCTCCACCACTGCGACGTGGTGGGTGACCTGGGGAGAGACAATTTCTCTTGGATCGGGTTTAAGCCCAATCTGATCATAGTCTGTAGCGACTCCCAGGGCGGCGATGCGATCCAAGAGCTCGTTTAAGGAGAAGAGCTCCATCGGATCTAACTGCTCGGCGAGTTCCGAGTCGAAGTGGAGATTGCTTTTGATGACCCGAGAAGTCATCATCGGTGTGGCGGTCGAACAGGCGGTCATAAGAAAACCGCCTAGCCGGAGAGTTTGGCTGATAGCCAAAGCGCCTTTAGCAAGAGTGCCGTCTTTAAAGACGGGAAGTGGCATCCTTCCTAATGGCGACGGCACAGTGGAACTCTCAATGAAAGAACCAATGTCGGTGTGAAAACCGGCGGATCTCGGGTAGGGGGTCCCGAACTGTGCGTCTAGGCGGATGGTAACAGGAGACAAGGGACACGATGTTTTTACCTAGGTTCGGGCCCTCTCAATGGAGGTAAAACCCTACTCCTACTTGATTAATATTGATGATATGGGTAGTACAAGAGTTGATCTACCACGAGATCATAGAGGCTAAACCCTAGAAGCTAGCCTATGGTATGATTGTTGTTCGTCCTATGGACTAAACCTCTCCGGTTTATATAGACACCAGAGAGGGCTAGGATTACACAAAGTTGGTTACAATGGGAGGAGATCTACATATCGTATCGCCAAGCTTGCCTTCCACACCAAGGAAAGTCCCATCCGGACACTGGACGAAGTCTTCAATCTTGTATCCCCATAGTCCGGGAGTCCGGCCAAAGGTCATAGTCCGGCCATCCGGACACCCCCTAATCCAGGACTCCCTCAGCGGGGTACAGGTAGACCCACAGTACGGACTGACAATAGTGGATCTAAAAAATCTTGGGTACACTGACGAACCGTCCGTCCTAGCCAATGATGTGGCACAGGTTATCTATGTGAAGGACATGTCTACCAGACCGAGAAAAAGAAAAGATAAGGAAGCGAATACATCACGATGAGACAAAGCGCCACATAGTTCTTTCAGGAAAAAGGGACATCGTGGGAGTGGAGGGCAAGACAGACATGTCTGAAGATTATGAAAAGTTTCATGAAATTCCTTCCTTCAAAGTCAAGGCTGACCCAAGCATCCTGATAAACGATGAAGATTATCCATGCTTACGGCGCAATAAGCAAATGACACAAGCGAAGAAAAAGTGAAGACTTTCTCCCGCAACTATTATGATGATACCATGCCAACTTTGTAACAGACGAGTATGATGCCATTGTCCGTTTTGTACATGCACATGCTATGTGGGTGAAATTATGATACCATGCCAACTTTCAACTTGTTCAGAGTTCATTTGAAATGCTTTAATGTCTTATGGTTCGGCCCTCATAATACCATTAATCCCGGTTCGCTCCTTGTCAACTATCTTCTCACCAAGAACACTCTCAAGAGGGCAGCCATGTGGGCCATTGGTCCCGGTTCATTTGGACCTTTTGGTCCCGGTTCCATGCACGAACCGGGACCAATGCGCCTCGCCCCTGGCCCATGACCATTAGTCCCGGTTTGTGCCACAAACCGGGACTAAAGGGTTGGTCCTCGTTGCGCTCAGAGTTTAGTCCCACCTCACCAACCGAAGGGCGCTCATACCAGTTTATACGCCCGTCCCTCTCTGCCTTGTTGAGATCCTCTCAAAGTGAAAATAGATGCCCCTATACAAGGAATTTGACCCAAATTCATAGTGAATTTCTCTGAAATTCATAGAAATTTATTATGAATTTAGGTTGAATTTTCTCTATAGGCGCATCTATGTTCATTTTTTAGTAAAGTTAATCACAAACTTCTGATTCACACAAATTTCAAAGAATTCAAATTTTAACTACTCAAATTTGAAAACTAATGGCACTAACAGAAAGTTTATAATTTTGCTGACCTAAAAGAAAAAAGGATTAAAAATAAAGCAAAAAACAAAAGAAAATAAATAATGCAGAAAACAAAACAAAAAACTGGAAACAAAATAAAAATAGCTACAATAAGTATTTTGTTGTAAGTAGAAACAAAATAAAATAAATAAAGCAACAAAAAAACAAAAAAACAAAAAAAGTGTTTTCAAATTTGAAAATTAATGGCACTAACAGAAAGTTTATATTTTTTCTAAAACTAAAAGCAAAAAAGAATTAAAAAATAAAGCAAAAAACAAAAGAAAGTAAATAAAGCACAAAACAAAACAAAAAAATGGAAAAAATTAAAAATAGCAATAATAAGTATTTTGTTGTAAGTAGAAACAAAATAAAATAAATAAAGCAAGAAAGAAAACAAAAAAACAAAAAAAGTGTTTTTAAATTTGAAAACTAATGGCACTAACAGAAAGTTTATAATTTTTCTAAAACTAAAAGCAAAAAGAATTAAAAAATAAAGCAAAAAACAAAAGAAAATAAATAACGCAGAAAACAAAACAAAAAAACTGGAAAAAAATAAAAATAGCAACAATAACTAAAGAAAACAAAAAAACAAAAAAAGTGCCTCATACTAGGCCCCCACGGCGTGAATACGATTAGAAACCCTACCATGGGCCAGGATTCAGGCCCGCAGAAGGCCCGGCCGGCCCATAGGCAAAGCAATGTCAGATTAGGCCCATAGGCCTGCAATTGAGAGGAGTTCGAGAGAGAGAGGAGGCAGCAGTGCTTATAAGCAGGTGGTCGACGCTCTCAACTAGCGAGGTGGGACTAAACTCCCACCACCACGCCGCTATGCATATGTATGTTTTATTCCTGATTATATTTATATGTATGAGAATATGTATGTGTGTATATCTGTTTATATGTCCTTTTTTAGATTTTTTGTTTTTTGCATTTTTATAAAAATGTATATATGTATGTATATATGTTCTCTCTGTATATATATGTTCATGTATATATGCAAAAGATAGATTTTTAGAAAAAATAGTATTTTTTCTGTTCATAGATTTTTTTGGTGATATTAATTATTGTAAATATGCAAATGTTTGTATATTCATATGAACAATGAATTAGGCAAAACCTTTACTTTTTTTCTAAAAAATTTATTTGAACATTATTTAAAAAAACAAGCAATACTACTTCATGTATTTTTAAGAAGGAAGAAGAAGAAAAAGAATGAGAGGAAAAGGGAAATAAGAAGAGGAAGAGGAGGAGAAATAAATAAGAAGAAGAAAAAAGAAGAAAAGGAAGAGGAGAAGAAGAAAGGAATAGAGGAGAAGAAGAAAAAATAGAATTTTTCTTCTTCTCCTCTATTCCTTTCTTCTTCTCCTCTTTTTTTTCTTCTTTTTTTCTTCGCTCTTCTCCTCTATTCCTTTCTTCTTCTCCTCTTTTCATTTCTTCTTTGTTTTCTTATGTTTTATCGGGTCTGTCGTCGTCCATATACCCCTCCCGATAACTTCAACACGAGGGGGGTCGATATACCCCCTCCCGGATAATATTATTTTCCAATGTACGCATGTCGTGTCGATATAAACTCCCGATAACTTCAACACGTGGGGGGGTCGATATACCCCCTCCCGATAACTTCAACATGAGGGGGGGTCGATATACCCCCTCCCGATAACTTCAACACGTGGGGGGGGTCGATATACCCCCTCCCCGATAACATTATTTTCCCGTGTATGTATCTCGTCATTGTCGATATTACCCCCTTGAAGCATTGTCGAGGCCACCCCAAACCCTAGAGAAGCAGCGTCGAGGCCACTAATTAATATGATTCCTTACTGTGATTATCTAGCTAGTTCTACGTTTGCCACTAATATATCCATATATGTCATGTTTGAATAATAATTGCCATGTTGTAAATAATTGTAGAAACTATGGACACCCCCCGAGACAAAGCAACAGAAGTGATGTTGGGGGAGATAATCGCAGAAGGAAGTGATGTCGTCTTATCGTTTCTGAACGACACCGATGGTCTGGAAGGACAGCGTGAAGAAGCAGGCTATGAATATGATGGCTCCTTTGACCCAATGCTGGTGCAAGAAGGAGACCATGAGGACGGCTCCGGTGACCCAATGATGGTGCAAGAAGGAGATCCTGAGGATGGCTCTAGTGACCGAACCGAGTCTGGCCAGGTATATATATTAGTTAAGCCTGTGCTGACTAGCTAATTGATGCATTCATTATTTTGGTATATGTACACATATTAATTAACTCTCGTCTTTCTTCGTTTTTCTAGCCCTCCGGATCGAGCACAATTTCGGTAAGGAGACGAGGACAGAAGAAAAAGTTGAGCTCGGATGAAAGGTTTGAGATCACAGCAATCGCGCGCGATGGCGAACCGATTGAACCCATCCAGACAAAGAACGCATTTGCTGCTCAGTGCGGGGTTCTTGTTAGGGACAAGATCCCGATCAGCATCCATAAATGGTATAAGCCTAAGGAGGAAGACACTGAGGTGTCTTATGTCAATGATATGCAGAAAGATGATCTTTGGACTGAGCTGAAGGCAAATTTCACCCTACCGCCAGAGGAGGATCCGGAGAAGCCAGTTATAGAGCAATTAATCAAGTCTTGTGCTCTTAAGAAGATGGCAGGCCTATTCAGGAGGTGGAGGAAAGAGCTGAAAAAGTTTATCGCCAAAGAAGAGACACCAAAATTCATCAGCAAATATGAGAAGACCAGAGATCACTGGCCCGCATTTGTGGCCCACAAGACATCGGAAAAGAGTAAGAATATTTCAGTGACAAACAAGCAAAATGCTGCGAAGAAGAAGTTTCACCATCGCACGGGGTCAGGTGGCTACCTCAAAGCCCGACCTAAGTGGTCCAAGGCTGAGAATGATCTGCTTGATAAAGGGATCGAACCAGAGACAATGAACTGGCCAGAATGTTGCCGTACTTGGTTCTTCGGGGCTGGCGGAACCTTGGACCCTGTATCAGGGAAGTGCCGTTGGACAGACGAGCAACTGAAAATACCAGTCAACAGGCTTAGGCACCATATCGATGCAGCGCAACAAGGGACGTTCATTCCAGACAGGGAGGAGGACGAGCTCACAATGGCCCTTGAGAATCCTGAGCACCCTGGATGGACATGAGGCACGCCAGGCTCCATTCCGTGGAAGGTTGGTTTTCGGACGCAGGCGGTTACAAATGCCATGAGAGGAGGAAGAAAGTGGAGCATAGCCAACTGCAGGCGCTGCACGCAAGGGTGCAAGGGCTAGAGGAATGAGAAGCAGATCGCAGCAAACGACCTGCCGAAGCTTCCCCCGAAGATACCCCGCCATCTCAGCGAAGAAGCAGCACGGCTTCCACCGAGCTACTTCAGCCGGAGCATGTCTTGATGGCTCCTGCTAGCTACCCCGTGGATTTTATCACGAAGTCTCAAAATTGCCACCTTATGACGCAATGGCAGAACTTAAAAGTGAAGGCGGCTGTCGTCCAAGTTTGACCTTCTGAACCCGGTGCAACTTTTCACTGTCGTCCGATTCTAGAAGGATATGCTAGGGTGACGGTGGACGAAATAACGAAGGGATTTGAGGACCTCGAGCATGACCACCCTACCGGTGAAGGGGAGACTCGACTAGGTTCTGCTCTGAAGACTCCATGCCTATGGCGGAAGGAGTTCATCAAGCTTCCGAACTGGATGCCTCCTCCTCCTCCTCCGGCGAGTCAGGGCACTCCGCTTCCTCCACCGCCTCCTCCTCCGGCGAGTTCGATCAGGGCACTCGGCCTCCTTCTCTGGCGCATGGTGGCACTCCGCCTCCTTCTCCGCCTGTGCCGGCGCGATCGAGCAGCCAGCAGCCTCCTCCTTCTCCGGCGCGTGGCGGCACTCCGCCTCCTTCTCCGCCTGCGCCGGCGCGCCCCAGCAGCCAGTAGCCTCCTCCTTATCCACCTCGCCAGCAAGGGGGAAGAGACCTGCCACCGCCCCGGCTGCTCCGGCGCATCGTAGTCCTTCTCCTCCGCCTCGTAAGCAAGCACGAAAGAAGACAGACGCTGCAGCCGCTCCGTCTGCTCCGGCGTCTAGCAGTACAGCCAGCAGAGGCGGGAGGCAATACAGATACGGTCCTTCTCTCAAGCGTCTAGAGAAGTTACCGTACGAGAGGACCGAGGAGGAAAATACGAAGATCGTGCAGACCGAACTGAACGACTTCTTTGAAGGGGTGAAAGCAAAGGGACATCCACCTCCGGAGGAGAAGGTAGATCCGATGAAAGAAAAGCGCACTATCGATGCCCTAAGGAAACCACCAAAGTCTCCGCCGAAAAACAACTATGAGTGCATTACTGCAAAGACATATCTCGAAGCTAACCGGTCGGGAAGTACTATTAGTGATAAAAGGTTAAAAGAACGAGCAGCTGGGAGAAAAATTGCCCAGCTCGGCGAACAAGCAAAGCAATCATGCCCCCCGCTCAATGTGTCTAGCGACATCGTCGCTAATGCTCCGGGGACGGTGCCCAGTTATAACAATCTTGGATATTACCTGCCTGATGATGTACATTTTGATTTCTTGGAGGTGGACGAACACAGATACGAGTACAGGAAGCCTCTCCTCAAAGATGAAAAATCTCTAACAACGATGATGCGAAGATTCCATAATTGGTACATGAAACCTGCAGAGAGTCTAGGGGGATGAATACTTTGTATCTGAGTATTAAAGAGGAGCACGACCTTGTTGGAACTAATCTGCTGCATGTTCCATTTGAGGAGTTCTTCAAGTTCTTCAATTAAAAGGCCCTCGATAAATTAACGGTCTTTTGCTACTGTCTATAAGTCTCTATATATAGCTCGGCTCTTTCATTGCATGCATTTATAATTAATTATCCTCACTATATTATGCAGATTGAAGATTGTCGAGTGCAAAAAACATGAAATGTATGATATTGGGTTCATTAACACAAATATCATAGATGAAATTCAGGTTAAAAAGCACGCCGAAGAGGCCGAGGCCAACTTGCTACAATCGTTGATCAAAAATCAAAACAAAGATTTAATACTCTTTCCTTACAAGTTCAAGTGAGTGTTACTGTCGTGTGCATATTCGGTTTCCCTTATTACTTGAGCGAGGTTATAGTAATGTAATTGATGAGTTATGCATGCGTGCGCAGCTTTCACTATGTTCTTCTGGAGATTAAGCTTGAGCGGGGAGTAGTAACCGTCTTAGACTCGAGACGAAAAGATCCCGAAACCTATGCGGACATGACTAAATTTCTCAACAAGTAAGTTCAATCGATCATTATCGCACCATATCGGCAACTTTTTTTCATTTCCTGATATCTCAAGTAATAATAATTATTTTCTGTGTCTTGCAGGGTTTGGAAACAGTTCACCGCAAAAGCTCCGAGACCGCCGAAGGAGTTGCGATATACATACCCGAAAGTAAGTACTACTAGCTAGCTAGTTGCGCGCATCTCCCGTTGATTCTATAGCTATACTTTCATCAATGCCATTTATAATGCTTCATTATCAGTTTGATTGACCTCTATTTCTCGTAAAGTGCTTGTGGCAGGAAGAAGGGAATAATTTCTATGGATACTACATGTGCGAGTTCTGTTGGGGAACGTAGCAGAAATTCAAAATTTTCTACTCATCACCAAGATCAATCTATGGAGAGACTCGAACCGAGAGAGAGAGGGAGTGCATCTTCATACCCTTGAAGATCGCTAAGCGGAAGCGTTACAAGAACGCGGTCGGTGGAGTCATTCACGAAGCAATTCAGATTGCGGCCGAATCCGATCTAAGCACCAAACAACGGTGCCTCTGTGTTCAACACACGTACAGCCCGGGGACGTCTCCTCCTTCTTGATCCAGCAAGGGGAGAGAAGAAGTTGAGGGAGAACTCCGACAGCACGACGACATGGTGGTGATGGAGCTCGTGGTTCTCCGGCAGGGCTTCGCCAAGCACTATGGAGGAGGAGGAGGTGTTGGAGGAGGAAGAGCGCTGCGCCAGGGGAAGGGTGCGGCTGCCCTCTCTCTCCCGCACTATATATAGGGGGAAGGCAGGAGGGGGAGGTGCCCTAGGGTTCCCTAGGGGAGGGGCGGCAGCCACAGGGGAAACCCTAGATGGGTTTGGGCGCCCCCATCCCCTAGGAAAATTGCCCCCCAAGCCAGGAGGGGCAGATGCCCTAGGGGTGGCGCCCCCACATCTCCTAGTTACGTGAGATGGGGTGGGAGGGGCGCTCAGCCCTTTAGTGGGCTGATGTGCCCTCTCCCCTTGGCCCATAAGGCCCCCCAACGCATGCCGGCGCCTCCGAAACCCCTTTCGGACACGCTGGTCATCACCTGGTACCGCCGGAACAATTACGGACTCCAATACCCTTCGTCCAATATACAGATCTTCACCTCCGGACCATTCCGGAGCTCCTCGTCATGTCCGGGATCTCACCCGGGACTCCGAACAACCTTCGGTAACCACATACTATTTCCCATAACAACTCTAGCGTCATCGAACCTTAAGTGTGTAGACCCTACGGGTTCGGGAACCATGCAGACATGACCGAGACGTTCTCCGGTCAATAACCAACAACGGGATTTGGATACCCATGTTGGATCCCACATGTTCCACGATGATCTCATCGGATGAGCCACGATGTTAAGGATTCAAGCAATCCCGTATGCAATTCCCTTTGTCAATCGGTATGTTACTTGCCCGAGATTCGATCTTCGGTATCCAAATACCTCGTTCAATCTCGTTACCGGCAAGTCACTTTACTCATTCTGTAATGCATGATCCCGTGACAAACTACTTAGTCACATTGAGCTCATTATGATGATGCATTACCGAGTGGGCCTAGAGATACCTTGATACCTCTCCAACGTATCTATAACTTTTGATTACTCCATGCTACTTTGTCTACTATTTTGGACTATACTGGGCTTTATTTTCCACTTTTATATTATTATTGGGACTAACCTATTAACCGGAGGCCCATCCCAGAATTGCTGTTTTTTGCCTATTTCAGTATTTCGAAGAAATAGAATATCAAACGGAGTCCAAACGGAATAAAACCTTCGGGAACGTGATTTCCTCACCAAACGTGATCCATGAGACTTGAACCCTACTCCAAGAAGTGCCAGAGGCGGTCATGAGGGTGGAGGGTGCCCCCCCCTTGGGTGCAGCCCCCTGCCTCGTGGGCCCCCTGTTGCTCCACCGACGTACTCCTTCCTCCTATATATACCTATGTACCCCCGTCAGATCAAATACGGAGCCAAAAACCTAATTCCACCGCCGGAACTTTCTGTATCCACGAGATCCCATCTTGGGGCCTATTCCGGAGCTCCGCCGGAGAGGGCATCTACCACTGAGGGCTTCTACATCAACACCATAGCCTCTCCGATGAAGTGTGAGTAGTTTACTTCAGACCTTCGGGTTCATAGTTATTAGCTAGATGGCTTCTTCTCTCTTTTTGGATCTCAATACAATGTTCTCCCCCTCTCTTGTGGAGATCTATTCGATATAATCTTCTTTTTGCGGTGTGTTTGTTGAGACCGATGAATTATGGGTTTATGATCCAGCTTATCTATGAATAATATTTGATTCTTCTCTGAATTCTTTTATGTATGATTGAGTTATCTTTGCAAGTCTCTTCGAATTATCCATTTGGTTTGGCCAACTAGATTGGTAGTTCTTGCAATGGAAGAAGTGTTTAGCTTTGGGTTCAATCTTGCGGTGTCCTTACCCAGTGACAAAAAGGGTTGCAAGGCACGTATTGTATTGTTGCCATCGAGGATAACAAGATGGGTTTTTTTATCATATTGCATGAATTTATCCCTCTACATCATGTCATCTTGCTTAAGGCGTTACTCTGTTTTACTTAATACTCTAGATGCATGCTGGATAGCGGTCGATGAGTGGAGTAATAGTAGTAGATGCAGAATCGTTTCAATCAACTTGTCTTGGACGTGATGCCTATATAAATGATCATACCTAGATAATCTCATAATTATTCGCTTTTCTATCAATTGCTCAACAGTAATTTGTTCACCCACCGTAGAATACTTATGCTCTTGAGAGAAGCCACTAGTGATACCTATGGCCCCCAGGTCTATTCTCATCATATCAATCTCCATTACTTTATTTACTTGCTTTGTTTTTACTTTGCCTTTTACTTTTCACTTTGCATCTCTATATCAAAAATACCAAAAATATTATTTATCATCTCTATCAGATCTCACCCTTGTAAGTAACCTTGAAGGGAATGACAACCCCTAATCGCGTTGGTTGCGAGTAGCTCTCGTTTTGTGTAGGTACGAGGGACTCGTGCCTGATCCCCTACTGGATTGATTCCTTGGTTCTCAAAAACTGAGGGAAATACTTATGCTACTTTACTGCATCATCCTCTCCTCTTCGGGGAAATCCAACGCAGTGCTCAAGAGGTAGCAAGAAGAATTTCTGGCGCCATTGCCGGGGAGTTTGCGCAAAAGTCAACCATACCAAGTACCCATCCCAATTCCTATCTCCCGCATTACATTATTTGCCTCTCGCTTTCCTCTCCCCCACTTTACCCTTGCCGTTTTATTTTCCCTCTCTTTCCCAATCTCCTCCTCTCTTCCTCTTTTTCCTTTCTTTGTTTACCTCTTTGTTTGCTCCTGTGTTAGTCTGCTTACTTGTCGCAATGGCTCTCCCTAAATTTGGTGATCTTCACCTTAAAAGGCTAAAAGAGATCGAAAGTAATGTCAGAAAGTTTATGGTTTTGCAATTTGAGCATAATAATTTCTTTAGAAACGAGCTTAAGGAACATAAAGGTTTTATGAGTTTTATGAATAAAGAACTAGATGATATGTCAAAAGAATTCAATGCTATAAGAGCGCAAATTGCTCGTCTTGAAAAGATGACCGCTGAAATTTCGGATATGCAAGCTACCTTAGTTAATAAGATGGCCGCTAAACCAAATTCCTATGAAAATCAAGATGAAGATATAAAAGTTATTGATGTGTCCCCTATTAAATCCTTGTTTTGCAATATGAATCTTGATGAAACTGAATATGATCTTCCTTTACCTAGAAGGTGTCCTAAGAATTCTGAGTTTCTAGATCTTGATGATGAAATTGATGAAAGTGGGATTGAAATAAATAAAAATCTTGATGTTGCTAAACCCACTATTTTGGATCTCAAGGAATTTAATTATGAAAATTGCTCTTTGATTGGTTGTATTTCCTTGTTGCAATCCGTGCTAGATTCTCCTCATGCTTATAGTCAAAATAAGGCCTTTACCGAACACATTGTTGATGCCTTGATGCAATCTTATGAAGAAAAACTTGAGTTGAAAGTTTCTACCCCTAGAAAACTCTATGATGAGTGGGAACCTACTATCAAAATTAAAATTAAAGATTATGAGTTTCATGCCTTGTGTGATTTGGGTGCTAGTGTCTCCACTATTCCCAAAACTTTGTGTGATTTGCTAGATTTCTGAGACTTTGAAGAATGATCTCTAAACTTGCATCTTGAGGATTCCACTATTAAAAATCATATGGGAAGAATTAATGATGTTCTTATTGTTGCCAATAGGAATTATGTGCCCGTAGATTTTATCGTTCTTGATATAGATTGGAATCTTTCATGTCCTATTATTCTTGGTAGACCTTTCCTTAGAACGATTGGTGCGATTATTGATATGAAGGAAGGGAATATTAGATTCCAATTTCCCTTGAGAAAGGGTATGGAACACTTCCCTAGAAAGAAAATAAAACTACCATATGAATCTATCATGAGAGCCACTATGGATTGCCTACCAAAGATGGCAAAACCTAGATCTATCTTCGCTTTTATGCCTAGCTAGGGGCGTTAAACGATAGCGCTTGTTGGGAGGCAACCCAATTTTATTTTGTGTTCTTTGTTTTTGTTCCTGTTTAGTGTTAAATTTTGTTTCTACTTTCTGTTTAGATGTGGTTTTATGTTTTAATTAGTGTTTGTACCAAGTAGAACCTATAGGATAAGCTATGATGATAGTTGTTTTGATTCTGCTGAAAAACAAAAACTTTGCGCTCACGAGAAGAAATTCAATAACTCACCGGAACGTGCTTTTGCATTGATTCTTTTTTCTTCTGATCAATAAAAAAATTGTACAGTACTTACTATTTTGGTAGAATTTTTAGAGTTCTAGAATTTTGCGTTAGTTACAGATTGCTACAGACTGTTCTGTTTTTGACTGATTCTATTTTTCGTGTGTTGTTTGATTATTTCAATGTATCTATGGCTAATAAATTAGTTTATAAACCATAAGGAAGTTGGAATACAATAGGTTTAACACCAATATAAATAAAGAATGAGTTCATTACAGTACATTGAAGTAGTCTTTTGTTTTCTTTCACTAACGGAGCTCACGAGATTTCTATTGAGTTTTTGTGTTGTGAAGTTTTCAAGTTTTGGGTGAATTCTTTTGATGGATTATGGAACAAAGAGTGGCAAGAGCCTAAGCTTGGGGATGCCCATGGAACCCCCAAGATAATCCAAGGACACCAAAAAGTCAAAGCTTGGGGATGCCCCGGAAGGCATCCCCTCTTTCGTCTACTTCCATCGGTAATTTACTTGGAGCTATATTTTTATTCACTACATGTCATGTGTTTTGCTTCGAGCATCTTGTATTATTTGTGTCTTTTCTTGTTAGTTTGCCACAATCATCCTTGCTGTACACACCTTTTGCGAGAGCCATACATAATTTGGATTTTGCTAGAATACTCTATGTAGTTCACTTATATCTTTTGAGCTTGATAGTTTTGCTCTATGTGCTTCACTATATCTTTTGAGCGTAATAATTTTTGCTCTAGTGCTTCACTTAGATCTTTTAAGAGCACGGTAGTGGATTTGTTTTAAAGAAACTATTGATCTCTCATGCTTCACTTAGATTATTTTGAGAGTTATTGATAGCATGGTAATTTGCTTAATGTTAATATACTTGGTATTCAAGATATGTGAAACTTTCTTTTGAGTGAGTTGAATACTAAGATAAGTTTGATGCTTGATAACTGTTTTGAGATATGGAGGTGATAATATCAAAGCAATGCTAGTTGGGGTGATCATGAATTTAAAGAATGCTTGTGTTGAAGTTTGTGATTCCCATAGCATGCACGCATGGTGAACCGCTTGTGATGAAGTTGGAGCATAATTTTATTTATTGATTGTCTTCCTTATGAGTGGCAGTCGGGGACGAGCGATGGTCTTTTCCTACCAATATATCCTCCTAGGAGTATGTGTTTAATGCGTTGGTTTTTGATGACTTCTAATTTTTGCAATAAGTGCATGAGTTCTTTTGATTAATGTTGAGTCCATGGATTATACGCACTCTCACCCTTGCACCATTGCTAGCCTCTCTAATACTGCGCATTTTTCGCCGGTATCATACACCCTCCATATACCTTCCTCAAAACAGCCACCATACCTACCTATCATGGCATTTCCATAGCCATTCCGAGATATATTGCCATGCAACTTTCCACCGTTCCATTCATATGACACATATTACTTTTGTCATATTGCTTTTTGCATGAACATGTAGTTGACATTGTATTTGTGGCAAGGCCACCTTCATAATTTTCATACATGTCACTCTTGATTCATTGCATATCCCAGTACACCGCCGGAGGCATTCATATAGAGTCATATCTTGTTCTAAGTATTGAGTTGTAATTGTTGAGTTGTAAGAAAAATAAAAGTGTGATGATCATCATTATTAGAGCATTACCCCAGTGAGAAAAGGATGATGGAGACTATGATTCCCCCATAAGTCGGGATGAGACTCCGGACTTTATGAAAAATAAAAGAGGCCAAAGAAGCCCAAATAAAAAAAAGAGGCCAAAGAAGCCCACCAAAATAAAAAAGAGTGAAAGAAAAAAAGAAAATATGAGAGAAAAATAGAGAAGGGACAATTCTACTATCCTTTTTCCACACTTGTGCTTTAAAATAGCACCATGATCTTCATGATGGAGAGTCTCATATGTTGTCACTTTCATTTACTAGCGGGAATTTTTCATTATAGAACTTGGCTTGTATATTCCAATGATGGGCTTCCTCAAAAGTGCCCTAGGTCTTCGTGAGCGAGCAAGTTAGATGCACACCCACTTAGTTTCTTTTGTTGAGCTTTCATATACTTATAGCTCTAGTGCATCTGTTGCATGGCAATCCCTATTCACTCACATTGATATCTATCAATGGGCATCTCCATAGCCCGTTGATACGCCTAGTTGATGTGAGACTATCTTCTCCTTTTTGTCTTCTCCACAACCACCATTCTATTCCACCTATAGTGCTATGTCCACGGCTCACGCTCGTGTATTGCGTGAAAGTTGAAAAAGTTTGAGATTTCTAAAGTATGAAACAATTGCTTGGCTCGGCATCGGGGTTGTGCATGATTATATACTTTGTGTGATGAAGATAGAGCATAGCCAGACTATATGATTTTGTAGGGATAACTTTCTTTAACCATGCTATTTTGAGAAGACATGATTGCTTTAATTTGTATGCTTGAAGTATTATTACTTTTATGTTAATATGAACTTTTGTCTTGAATCTTTCGGATCTGAATATTCATGTCACAATTAAGAAGATTTACATTGAAATTATGCCAAAGTATCACTCCGCATCAAAAATTCTTTTTTATCATTTACCTACTTGAGGACGAGCAGGAATTAAGCTTGGGGATGCTTGATACGTCTCCAACGTATCTATAATTTTTGATTACTCCATGCTACTTTGTCTACTGTTTTGGACTATATTGGGCTTTATTTTCCACTTTTATATTGTTATTGGGACTAACCTATTAACTGGAGGCCCAGCCCAGAATTGTTGTTTTTTGCCTATTTCAGTATTTCGAAGAAACAGAATATCAAACGGAGTCCAAACAGAATAAAACCTTCGGGAACATGATTTCCTCACCGAACGTGATCCAGGAGACTTGGACCCTACTCCAAGAAGTGCCAGAGGCGGTCACGAGGGTGGAGGGCGCCCCCCCCGGGCGCGCCCCCCTGCCTCGTGGACCCCCTGTTGCTCCACCAACGTACTCCTTCGTCCTATATATACCTACGTAACCCCGTCAGATCAAATACGGAGCCAAAAACCTAATTCCACCGCCACAACTTTCTGTATCAGCGAGATCCCATCTTGGGCCTATTCCGGAGCTCCGCCGAATAGGGCATATACCACGGAGGGCTTCTACATCAACACCATAGCCTCTCCGATGAAGTGTGAGTAGTTTACTTCAAACCTTCGGGTCCATAGTTATTAGCTAGATGGCTTCTTCTCTCTTTTTGGATCTCAATACAATGTTCTCCCCCTCTCTTGTGGAGATCTATTCGATGTAATCTTCTTGTTGCGGTGTGTTTGTTGAGACCGATGAATGGTGGGTTTATGATCCAGCTTATCTATGCATAATATTTGATTCTTCTCTGAATTCTTTTATGTATGATTGAGTTATCTTTGCAAGTCTCTTCGAATTATCCGTTTGGTTTGGCCAACTAGATTGGTAGTTCTTGCAATGGGAGAAGTGTTTAGCTTTGGGTTCAATCTTGCGGTGTCCTTACCCAGTGCCAGAAAGGGTTGTAAGGCACGTATTGTATTGTTGCCATTGAGGATAACAAGATGGGTTTTTTATCATATTGCATGAATTTATCCCTCTACATCATGTCATCTTGCTTAACGCGTTACTCTGTTTTACTTAATACTCTAGATGCATGCTGGATAGCGGTCGATGAGTGGAGTAATAGTAGTAGATGCAGAATCGTTTCAATTTACTTGTCTTGGACGTGATGCCTATATACATGATCATACCTAGATAATCTCATAATTATTCGCTTTTCTATCATTTGCTCAACAGTAATTTGTTCACCCACCATAGAATACTTATGCTCTTGAGAGAAGCCACTAGTGAAACCTATGGCCCCCGGGCCTATTCTCATCATATCAATCTCCATTACTTTATTTACTTGCTTTGTTTTTACTTTGCCTTTTACTTTTCACTTGGCATCTCTATATCAAAAATACCAAAAATATTATTTATCATCTCTATGAGATCTCACCCTTGTAAGTAACCGTGAAGGGATTGATAACCCCTTCGCGTTGGTTGCGAGTAGCTATCGTTTTGTGTAGGTACGAGGGACTCGTGCGTGATCTCCTACTGGATTGATACCTTGGTTCTCAAAAACTAAGTGAAATACTTACGCTACTTTACTGCATCGTCCTCTCCTCTTCGGGGAAATCCAACGCAGTGCTCAACAGGTAGCATACCACTCCGTCATACGGAGTGACAAATCCCAGTCTCGTTTCGTGCCAACCCAACAAATACTTTCGGAGATACCTGTAGTGCACCTTTATAGTCACCCAGTTACGTTCTGACGTTTGGTACACCCAAAGCACTCCTACGGTATCAGGGAGTTACACAATCTCATGGTCTAAGGAAATGATACTTGACATTAGAAAATCTTCAGCAAACGAACTACACGATCTTGTGCTATGCTTAGGATTGGGTCTTGTCCATCAGATCATTCTCCTAATGATGTGATCCCGTTATCAATGACTTCCAATGTCCATGGTCAGGAAACCATGACCATCTGTTGATCAACGAGCTAGTCAACTAGAGGCTCACTAGGGACATGTTGTGGTCTATGTATTCACACATGTAGTGCGGTTTCCGGTCAATACAGTTATAGCATGAATAATAGACAATTATCATGAACAAGGAAATACAATAATAACCATTTTATTATTACCTCTAGGGCATATTTCCAACAGTCTCCCACTTGCACTAGAGTCAATAATCTAGTCCACATCACTATGTGATTGTAATGAATCAACACCCATGGGATTTGATCATATCTCGCTTGTGAGAGAGGTTATTAGTCAACGGATCTGAACCTTTCAGATCCGTGTGTGCTTTGCAAATCTCTATGTCATCTCCAAGATGCAGCTACCATGCTCTATTTGGAGCTATTCCAAATAATTGTTCTACTATACGAATCCGGTTTACTACTCAGAATAATCCGGATTAGTGTCAAAGTTTGCATCGGCGTAACCCTTTACGACAAACTCTTTTACCACCTCCATAATCAAGAATATTCCTTAGTCCACTAGTTACTAAGGATAAGTTTGACCGCTGTCCTGTGATCCATTCCTGGATCACTATTGTACCCCTTGACTGACTCATGGCAAGGCACACTTCAGGTGCGGTACACAGCATAGCATACTATAGAGCCTATGTCTGAAGCATTAGGGACGACCTTCGTCCTTCCTCTCTCTTCTGTCGTGGTCATGTCTTGAGTCTTACTCAATATTCACACCTTATAACATAGCCAAGAACTCCTTCTTTGTCGATCTATTTTGAACTCCTTCAAAATCTTGTCACGGTATGTATTTATTTGAAAGTACTATTAAGCCTTTTTTATCTATCCTTATAGATCTTGATGCTCAATGTTCAAGTAGCTTAATCCAGGTTTTCCATTGAAAAACACTTTTCAAATAACCCTATATGTTGTCCAGAAATTCTACATCATTTCTGATCAACAATATGTTAATAACATATACTCATCAGAAATTCTATAGTGCTCCCACTCACTTCTTTGGAAATACAAGTTTCTCATAAACTTTGTATAAACCCAATATCTTTGATTATCTCATCAAAGCGTATATTCCAACTCCGAGATGCTTACTCCAGTCCTTAGAAGGATTGCTGGAGCTTTGCATACTTGTTAGCATCTTTTAGGATTGACAAAACCTTTTGGTTGTATCACATACAACCTTTCCTCAAGAATATCATCGAGGAAACAATGTTTTGACATCCTATCTGCAAGATTTCATAAATCATGCAGTAACTGCTAATATAATTCCAACAGACTCTTTAGCATCGCTATGAGTGAGAAAGTCTCATCGCAGTCAACTCCTTGAACTTGTCGGAAAACATCTTAACGACAAGTCGAGCTTTCTTAATGGTGACACTTACCATCATTGTCTGTCTTCCTTTCAAAATCCATTTGTACCCAACAGCCTTATGACCATTAAGTAGTTCTGCCAAAGTCTATACTTTGTTTTCATACATGGATCCTCTCTCGGATTTTATGGCCTCGAGCCATTCATCGGAATCCGGGCCCACCATCGCTTCTCCATAGCTCGTAGGTTCATTATTATCTAGCAACATGACCTCCAAGACAGGATTACCGTACCACTCCGAAGCAGTACGCGTCCTTGTTGACCTACGAGGTTCGGTAGTGACTTGATCCGAAGTCTCATGATCACTATCATTAGCTTCCACTTAAATTGGTGTAGGTGCCATATGAACAACTTCCTGTGCCCTGCTACACACTGTTTGAAGTGATGGTTCAATAATCTCATCAAGTCTCCACCATCCTCCCACTCAATTCTTTCGAGAGAAACTTTTCCTCGAGAAAGGACCCGCTTCTAGAAACAATCACTTTTGCTTCCGGGTCTGAATTAGGAGGTATACCCAACTGTTTTGGGTGTCCTATGAAGATGTATTTATCCGCTTTGGGTTCGAGCTTATTAGGGTGAAACTTTTTTTTCACATAAGCGTCGCAGCCCCAAACTTTCAAGAAACGACAGCTTAGGTTTCTCTAAACCATAGTTCATATCCTGTCATCTTAACGGAATTACGTGGTGCCCTATTTGAAGTGAATGCGATTTTCTCTAATGCCTAACCCATAAACGATAGTGGTAATTCTATAAGAGACATCATGGTATGCCCCATATCCAATAGGGTGCATCTATGATGTTCGGACACACCATCACACTATGGTGTTCCAGGCGGTATTAGTTGTGAAACAATTTCCACAATGTCTTAATTGTATACCAAACTCATAACTCAGATATTCATCTCTACGATCATATCATAGACATTTTATCCTCTTGTCACAATGATCTTCAACTTCACTCTGAAATTACTTGAACCTTTCAATAATTCAAACTTGTGTTTCATCAAGTAAATATACTCAGCATCTACTCAAATCATCTGTGAACTAAGAACATAACGACATCCACTGCGTGCCTTAGCACTCATTGGACTGCACACATCAAAATGTATTACTTCCAACAAGTTGCTTTCTTGTTCCATTTCATTGAAAACGAGGCCTTTCAGTCATCTTGCCCATGTGTTATGATTTACATGACTCAAGTGATTCCAAATCAAGTGAGTCCAAACGATCCATCTGCATGGAGTTTCTTCAAGCGTATATACCAATAGACATGGTTCGCATGTCTCAATCTTTTCAAAAACAAGTGAGTCCAAATATCCATCAACATGGAGCTTCTTCATGCGTTTTATACCAATCTGACTCAAATGGCAGTGCCACAAGTATGTGGTATTATCATTACTATCTTATATCTTTTGGCATGAACATGTGTATCACTACGATCGAGATTCAATAAACCATTCATTTTAGGTGCAAGACCATTGAAGGTATTATTCAAACAGAGTAACCATTATTCTCCTTAAATGAATAAACGTATTGCGATAGACATAATCCAATCATGTCTATGCTCAACGCAAACACCAAATAACAATTATTTAGGTTTAACACCAATCTCGATGGTAGAGGGAGTATGCGATGCTTGATCGCATCAAGCTTGGAAACACTTCCAACACATATCGTCATCTGACCTTTAGCTAGTCTCCGTTTATTCCGTAGCCTTTTATTTCGAGTTACTAACACTTAGCAACTGAACCGGTATTTAGTACCATGGTGCTACTAGGAGTACTAGTAAAGTACACATCAATATAATGTATATCCAATATACTTCTGTCGACCTTGCCAGCCTTCTCATCTACCAAGTATCTAGGGTAGTTCTGCTTCAGTGACCGTTCCCCTTATTACAGAAGCACTTAGTCTCGGGTTTGGGTTCAACCTTGGGTTTCTTCACTAGAGCAGCAACTGATTTGGCATTTCATGAAGTATCCCTTCTTGCCCTTGCCCTTCTTGAAACTAGTGGTTTCACTAACCATCCACAATTTATGCTCTTTCTTGATTTCTACTTTCGCGGTGTCAAACATCGCGAATATTTCAAGGATCATCGTATCTATCCCTGATATGTTATAGTTCATCATGAAGCTCTAGTATCTTGGTGGCAATGACTTTGGAGAAACATCACTATCTCATTTGGAAGATTAACTCCCACTCGATTCAAGTGATTGTTGTACCTAGACAATCTGAGTACAAGCTCAACGATTGAGCTTGTCTCCCTTAGTTTGTAGGCTAAGAAACTCGTCGGAGGTCTCATACCTCTTGACATGGGCACGAGCCTGAAATCCCAATTTTAGCCCTTGGAACATCTCATATGTTCCGCGATGTTTCAAAGACGTCTTCGGCGCCACAATTCTAAACCGTTTAACATTACTGAACTATCATGTAGTCATCAAAACCTGTATGTCAGATGTTCGCAACATCCACAGACGACGTTCGAGGTTCAGCACACCGAGCGGTGCATGAAGGACGTAAGCCTTCTGCGCAGCAATGAGGACAATCCTCAGTTTACGAACCCAGTCCGCATAATTGCTACTATCAACTTTCAACTAAATTTTCTCTAGGAACATATCTAAAACAGTAGAACGAAAGCGCAAGCTATGACATAATTTGCAAAGTCCTTTTGACTATGTTCATGATAACAAAGTTCATCTAATGAACTCCCACTCAGATAGACATCCCTCTAGTCATCTAAGTGATACATGATCCGAGTCAACTAGGCCATGTCCGATCATCACATGAGACGGACTAGTCATCATCGGTGAACATCTTCATGTTGATCGTATCTACTATACGACTCATGTTCGACCTTTCGGTCTCTTGTTTCCGAGGCCATGTCTGTACATGCTAGGCTCGTCAAGTCAACCTAAGTGTTTCGCGTGTGTAAATCTGGCTTACACCCGTTGTATGTGAACGTTAGAATCTATCACACCCGATCATCACGTGGTGCTTCGAAGCAACGATCTTTCGCAACGGTGCACAGTTAGGGGGAACACTTTCTTGAAATTATTATGAGGGATCATCTTATTTACTACTGTTGTTATAAGCAAATAAGATGCATAAACATGATAAACATCACATGCAATCAAATAGTGACATGATATGGCCAATATCATTTTGCTCCTTTTGATCTCCATCTTCGGGGATCCATGATCATCATCGTCATCGGCATGACACCATGATCTCCATCATCATGATCTCCATCATCGTGTCTCCATGAAGTTGTCTTGCCAACTATTACTTCTACTACTATGGCTAACAGTTTAGCAATGAAGTAAAGTAATTACATGGTGTTATTCAGTGACACGTAGGTCATACAATAAATAAAGACAACTCCTATGGCTCCTGCAGGTTGTCATACTCATCAACATGCAAGTTGTGATTCCTATTACAAGAATATGATCAATCTCATACATCACATATATTTCATTCATCACATCCTTCTTGGTCATATCACATCACATGGCATATGCTGCAAAAACAAGTTAGACGTCCTCTAATTGTTGTTGCAAGTTTTTTTTACGTGGCTGCTTAAGGTTTCTAGCAAGAAAGTTTCTTACCTACGCCAAAACCATAACATGATATGCCAATTGCTATTTACCCTTCATAAGGACCCTTTTCATCGAATCCGATCCGACTAAAGTGGGAGAGACTGGCACCCGCTAGCCACCTTATGCAACAAGTGCATGTCAGTCGGTGGAACCTGTCTCACGTAAGTGTACGTGTAAGGTCAGTCCGGGCCGCTTCATCCCACAATACCGTCGAAACAAGATAGGACTAGTAACGGTAAGCATATTGAACAAAATCAACGCCCACAACAACTTGTGTTCTACTCGTGCATAGAATCTACACAATAGACCTAGCTCATGATGCCACTGTTGGGGAACGTAGCAGAAATTCAAAATTTTCTACGCATCACCAAGATCAATCTATGGAGAGACTAGAAACGAGAGAGAGAGGGAGTGCATCTTCATACCCTTGAAGATCGCTAAGCGGAAGCGTTACAAGAACGCGGTCGGTGGAGTCGTTCACGAAGCGATTTGCGGCCGAATACAATCTAAGCACCGAACAATGGTGCCTCCGTGTTCAACACACGTACAGCCCGGGGACGTCTCCTCCTTCTTGATCCAGCAAGGGGAGAGGAGAAGTTGAGGGAGAACTCCGACAGCACGACGACATGGTGGTGATGGAGCTCGTGGTTCTCCAGCAGGGCTTCATCAAGCACTACGAAGGAGGAGGAGGTGTTGGAGGAGGGAGAGGGCTGCGCCAGGTGAAGGGTGCGGCTGCCCTCTCTCTCCCTCACTATATATAGGGGGAAGGGAGGAGGGGGAGGCACCCTAGGGTTCCCTAGGGGAGGGGCGGCGGCCACAGGGGAAACCCTAGATGGGTTTGGGCGCCCCCACCCCCTAGGAAAGTTGCCCCCCAAGCCGGGAGGGGCGAATGCCCTAGGGGTGGTGCCCCCACATCTCCTGCTTACGTGAGATGGGGTGGGAGGGGCGCTCAGCCCCTTAGTGGGCTGATGTGCCCTCTCCCCTTGGCCCATAAGGCCCCCCAACGCTTGCCGGGGCCCCCGAAACCCCTTTTGGACACGCTGGTCATCACCTGGTACCCCCGGAACAATTCCGGACTCCAATACCCTTCGTCCAATATACCGATCTTCACCTCCAGACCATTCTAGAGCTCCTCGTCATGTCCGGGATCTCATCCGAGACTCCGAACAACCTTCGGTAACCACATACTATTTCCCATAACAACTCTAGCGTCACCGAACCTTAAGTGTGTAGACCCTATGGGTTCGGGAACCATGCAGACATGACCGAGACGTTCTCCGGTCAATAACCAACAGCGGGATCTGGATACCCATGTTGGATCCCACATGTTCCACGATGATCTCATCGGATGAACCACGATGTCAAGGATTCAAGCAATCCTGTATGCAATTCCCTTTGTCAATCGGTATGTTACTTGCCCGAGATTCGATCGTCGGTATCCCAATACCTCATTCAATCTCATTACCGGCAAGTCACTTTACTCGTTCCGTAATGCATGATCCCGTGACTAACTACTTCGTCACACTGAGCTCATTATGATGATGCATTACCGAGTGGGCCCAGAGATACCTCTCCGTCATACGGAGTGACAAATCCCAGTCTCGATTCGTGCCAACCCAACAAAAACTTTTGAAGATACCTGTAGTGCACCTTTATAGTCACCCAGTTACGTTGTGATGTTTGGTACATCCAAAGCACTCCTACGGTATCAGGGAGTTACACAATCTCATGGTCTAAGAAAATGATACTTGACATTAGAAAAGCTTCAGCAAACGAACTACACGATCTTGTGCTATGTTTAGGATTGGGTTTTGTCCATCACATCATTCTCCTAATGATGTGATCCCGTTATCAATGACATCCAATGTCCATGGTCAGGAAACCATGACCATCTGTTGATCAACGAGCTAGTCAACTAGAGGCTCACTAGGGACATGTTGTGGTCTATGTATTCAAACATGTATTGCGGTTTCCGGTCAATACAATTATAGCATGAATAGTAGACAATTATCATGAACAAGGAAGTACAATAATAACCATTTTATTATTGCCTCTAGGGCATATTTCCAACAAGTTCATCTACAACGCGACTTTAGAAAATAAGCGGGGCTACTCTAAAAGACAATATGAAGTGCGTAAGCAATAATATTCACAATTTCATTTTATTACATCATTATTTCTGTTGAGTTTCATTCATATATGTATTAACCCCCTTCTTCAAATTAGACGTGGCAGATGCGGAATGAACTCCTAGAACAAGATCGCATGAAAGCAATTCAAGAGGAATTGGCGGGATTCTTTCTTGACCACGTCATCAATAAAGCCGGAGAATGCCATGTGGAAGTTGATTTCAAATGCTAGGGGTTTGCCAGAGATCTTACATATTGTATATGTATGTAGCCAGTAGCGTCGGATAGATAATACGAAAACTTGTGTTCGACCAATCTCTCGGAGAAGGAGAGGTCGATCGATCATTTCTCTCGCTATGCATGACGAACTTCTGTACTTAATGGTTCCCTTCATTTTCTTACTAGCTAGCGTGTCGAGGGCCTCTCTATGTACAGTACGTAGCGTAGACCAAGCACGGACATAAGAGAGGACACTTCTCTCTATTAATTAGCTAGCTAACACAATATATGAAACACCTAAATTAACCCCCCAAAAAACCCAACCCCCCTTCAAAAAAAAACCCAGCCACTGAAATGCTGACGGTGGATGCCCCGAGACCAAAGGCCCTCCTACCTGGGCTCGGCGCACCGGCCACGTGAAGGCCCATCTGTCCCGGTTCGTGTTAGAACCGGGACTAAAAGTCTAGGGCATTAGTAACAACCCTTTAGTCCCGGTTCAAGAACCGGGACAAAAGGCCCTCACCAACCGGGACTAATAGGGGTTTTTCAACTACTGCTCTACTTTCATTTGATAGCTCCCTAGCCAACACGCAGTGGATGCGGCTAGCAAAGTCATCTCGGGGATTAGGTAAGGCCTTCACGTGTCCGAGCTGTAAACGTTGTCAGTGCTGTAATCGTTGCCGGTGTACCGAAGGTCGTCAACCCAGCAACAATCATTAGGAACAGAATGGCGGTCTTGGTTTGTGCAGAAGAACATTTGTCCAAGATCCGCGGAAACCCAAGGATTATCATAGTAGGGCCTGAGCTTTAAAGTCTTGATCTTGGCGCACTTTCCGAGTAGCGCGTCGTCGACGATGGTGTTGCAGCAATTGTACATGCAGAGATGCTCAAAGTAAGGACAACTATCAATGATGATCACCACTTTCTTGTTGATGGTGTCGATGCAATTAAGACTAAGAGCATCTCCAACACGCGTCCAAAAAATGTCACACGCGCTAAAAATCATCGTTTTTGTGCGCCGGAGATAAAAAACAGCGCTTCAGCAGACGCTGTAAAATAGAGTGTGTACAAAAAACTTTAGCGCACGCGCTAAAACAGTATCCCGGGCTGCAAATTTTGGGCGCCTATTTATGCGTGCTGCAAAATTTGGGCTGCTGCGGGTGGGGCCGCCTGATTGGCCTCCGTGTTTTTGTGCATCTGTAAACCTCTTCGTCGCTCCCACATGCAAAAAGACTATTTTGACATTGTAAAAAAATTATACCGCGCTGAGATGAAGTGCACCTGTTGGAGATGTCGCAGCTGTTTCACGATCTCAACCACATCCCTGCTCTTGGAGTGGTGGTTGTCGTCTTCATCGATACGGTACCACTCTTGGCATAGCACCGAATGCTTTAGCTGTGAGCATGCTCCGCCAATGGCCTTGTACACGTCACTGCTGTCCTTACCATCATCGCAGACATTTTGGCACGTAATAAGCAGTAGGTCTTCTAGCCGAGGGAAATTGATTATCAGATCCATGAATTCTTCCTGGAGATGTCGGAGCATTTTGTCACGCGAAGGCTCTTCAGGGAGGGCGACCTGCAACCAAGGCGGAATTTATAGTATTACTTTGTGGTGCTATTTATAAGTCAAGATTTCACTAGAAAACGAATATACATGGTAACAACTGTGTAGTTCGATGCTCCGCATGACGATTGTTCACAGACAGAGAGGTATTGCAACATGGGTTGATAAGAAGAACTGGTGACAGTGCAACAACCAATATCTGGAATGGAAGGCGGACTACTGGCGCTCCTAGCAAGAAAATAGTGGGCCATATTTTGGACGATGATGTCAATCAGGTATCCGACTTCTTAGCTGTTGATACTAGTCAGTGGAATGGACATATCATTTGCAATGTATTTATTCCTCCTGATGCCAATCAAACACAATAAGGGTGGCGGTAAGGGCGCCTGCTGGCCTATGCCACGTCGATAGATAGATTTACTGTCGGGAGGAAAAAATGAGTTAGCGATAATCTCTGGGCGGATGCTGGGGACCTACACGTCAGACAGGAACAGTAGCAACGAAAGAAAAGCAAGAGACACGTCAGACCGGATTTTCGTGCTGAACATTTTGATATATTATACGGGTTTTTTCGACATCGTATGCAAAAGTTATAGCCATTCTACTTTTTTATAACAGTTTTTTGCAAAACATGTCAAAATTTATGTTTTTATTTTTCCTAACTAGTAGATGTAGTAACATAACTACATCTCGAAGGATTTTATTTTTTTAAGTTTTTATCATTTTCTTTTGTTTTTTTCAAAACTGAAATGGCGATTGGGGAGGGGGGGAGGGGGTAGAGCTTGATGGTGTCCAACAGAAGCATACTACAACATGGTGTCCATCCAATCCTACCATCGACTACATCTGCTAGCACCGGCCAGCCAGAGTCACAACTAAGGTTAACCAAGCCAGTGTCACGTTCTATTAAAGTGGCAAAAAGAATTACTTTTAATATAGCAAAACTAATTCTATCAACTATTATTAAAGGCTAAACAATAATTAATACAAAACTTTAGCAAAATTAATATTAATTAATTATAAAAAGTTATCTACTGTTGTCTAACAGAAGCATACTACAACATGTTAAAATCTACAAAAAGAATAAACTAAAAATAATTAAAGGACTAAAACAACTATATAAGCAAAACAATATTGTTTTAGTTAAAATCGTCATATAAATTATTCTAAAAATAACCAGATAAATCTTACTGTGACAACAATCCAACATGTGACTAGGAGCAAAAGGAATTAAATTCAAAACTATTTTTAAACTCCAATTATTCACAATCTAGGGTTTGAAATAAGTTTGAACAAATTCATATTTAAATCATTCAAATTTGAAAACTAATGGCACAAACAGAAACTAGACAAAATTTTGAATCTAATGCAAAAACAATCACTTAAAAACATCAAACTTCATAAAAGATATAAGTAATTTAAAACAGAAACTAAACACGAAAAAAAATGGAAAAACAAAAACAAATTTCAAAACTCCTTTAATCCCGGTCCGAGCCACAAACCGGGACTACACCTTTAGTCCCGGTTTGAGCCACGAACCGGGACTAAAGCCTCAACCCGATTAGTCCCGGTTCGTGGCTCAAACCGGGACTAAAGGGCATCGCACCCTTTAGTCCCGGTTCATGGCTCAAACCGGGACTAAAGGTCCCATTTGAATCGGGACTAATACTTGACTAGCACCCTAACTGAGTTAAACTGGGAAGGAAGAAGAAGAATGCCACGTGAGCGCCGACCTGTCAAAACCATGCTAAGTCAACATGAAAAGTGCTTATGTTGAGTCAAGGTACTAAACTTATCTGGTTTGAGAAGTTTAGGGAACAAATTTTACCAGTTTTGGGATCATTTCTATACTTTCAAAAGAGTTTAGGGACGGGAAATAAGATCATGAGACCATCGAACCACCACTACTACCGACAGAAAGCAAGGTCTAACACAATCGATAGAGACGCCGACAGTTTACACTTTGTCCGCCCATAATTCTCTGACATAATTTAATATCCAAAAAAATTGTGCATGTTTTTTCTTTAGAATAATTTACTTTTAGTACATAATAAGGATTAATCTAACATAAATAAGGGTTAATGTCTGGTAGTGAGGAAATTAAGTCAGGTCGATGATATGATTCGAAGCGTTTTGCAGAGTTTGCATGCGCTCTTTTCATATTTCGTGGACACTTTGCATTACAGTGTCTCGTGTGCTCCTTATCGGCATCTCCTGTGGCCTGTACGGTTTGACGTTTCATGAACTCACGAAAATTCTAGAGCATGCATGAACTTCCCGTGACTCTACTAATATGAGGTGGACAACGCAGTGCTAGGGCCCACTGTGAATCCTTGAATCGTGAGCCGTCGGATGGCTCTATCCAACAATGGCACCTATGTTGCCACACAGCTCAATATTTGAAGGCACTAAACATGAGCCGTCTGATGAGGATGATCCAATGATCTATATGTGTTGATACTGGTATACTATATAGGAGTATAGATTCATAGTTCACTTTGAATGAGCAAACACTGTTACTTTTTTATGGAAAATGATCACCGGAAGTACAACATTTTAAAAATTATAAAAAAATACATTAAGATCTTGAGACCATCGGACCACCACTACTGCCGACAGAAAGCATGGTCTAACACAACCGATAGAGACGCCGACAGTTTACACTTTGTCCGCCCATAATTCTTGTACATAATTTAATATCCAAGAAAATTGTGTGCATTTGTTCTTTAGAATAATTTACTTTTAGTACATAATAAGGATTAGTCTAACATAAATAAGGGTTAATGTCTGATAATGAGGAAATTAAGTCAGGTCGATGATACGTTTCAAAGTGTGTTTTGCCAAGTTTGCATGCACTCTTTTTAATATTGCTTGGACACTTTGCTTTACAGTGTGCCATGTGCCCCTTCTCGGCATCTCCTATGGCCTGTACGGTTTGACCAGTTTCACGAACTCACTAAAAATCTAGAGCATGCATGAACTAACCGTGACTCTACTAATATGAGGTGGACAACATAGTGCTAGGGCCCAGTGCGAATCCTTGCACTAGTAGAAAAGGGGGCAATGGTCCAGGCCGGGTCAGCCCATTAGTCCCGGTTCAGTCCAGAACCGGGACCAATGGTGGCATTGGACCCGATTCGTGAGCCCCAGGGGACGGCCGGGCCACGTGGGCCATTGGTCCCGGTTCGTCTGGACCTTTTGGTCCCGGTTGGTGGGACGAACCGGGACCAATGGGCCTCGCTCCTGGCCCACCATCATTGGTCCCGGTTGGTGGGACGAACCGGGACCAAAGGCAGCTCATTAGTCCCGGTTGGTGGCACGAACCGGGACTAAAGGGTTGGTCCTCGTTGCGGTCAGAGTTTAGTCCCACCTCGCCAACCGAAGGGCGCTCACACCCGTTTATAAGCCCCTCCCTCTCTGCCTTGTTGAGCTCCTCTCAAAGTGAAAATAGATGCCCTTATACAGGGAATTTGACCTAAATTCATATTGAATTTCTCTGAAGTTAGTAGAAATTTATTATGAATTTAGGTCTAATTTTCTCTATAAGCGCATCTATGCTCATTTTTTTAGTAAAGTTAATCACAACTATTTTTTCTTCTATTTATTTCTGAATAGTTTTTATATAGTTTTTTTCTTTTCTACTATATTTATTTTATTTATTTATTTCTGAGTTGTAATAAGTCTTTAAAAATAAAAAAGAGGCGCAATGCTCGTTAATTAGCTTCAAGCCTTTCGGAATAATGTAAACTGTACTGCACATAGCTCCGTGCAGTCTACCCTATTCCTCAAGGCTTAAAGCTAAGCAACATGCATGTTAGCATTGAGCCTCTTCTGCATCGTCTCTGCACTCGGGGCTTATAAACCGCTGCGAGTGCCTCTCGCTTGGCGAGGTGGGACTAAAAAACAGCGGCAAAAAGAATCAACTAAAAAACTCTTTTACCGGTTCATGGCACGAACCGGTACTAAAAGGTGCTCGTGGGGCACCAGCCTTAAAACCTGTACCAAATAAAATGCCTTTGTAACAGCCTTAGAACTGGTACTGAAGGAATCAACTAAAAAGCTTTTATAAACCTCTAGTATTATTGAAACTAAAATTATATAGAATTTTGTTACAAACTTTAATAGCAAAAAGGATTATCATAAAAGAAAATAAATAAGTAATTAGAATTCTGTTCAAAACATTAAAAGCAAAAAGAATTATCATAAAAGAAAATAAATAAGTAATTAGAATTCTGTTCAAAACATTAAAAACAAAAAGAATTATCATAAAAGAACATAAATAAGTAATTAGAATTTTGTTACAAACTTTAATAGCAAAAAAATTATCATAAAAAAAAATAAATAAGTAATTAGAAAGATTATAATTAATCTGAGCTAAAAGAAAAAAATAAAAAAAGCAAAAATCAAAAGAAAATAAATAATTCAAAGCAAAAAATAAAATAAATAAAATAAAAAAAGTGCCACCTAAAGGGCTACCACGGCCTGAATACGACTAGAAACCCAACAATGGGCCAAGATTCAGGCCCGCAACAGGCCCAATAGGCCCACAGGCACATATAGTGAGTTTAGGCCCGTAAGCCTGCATTTCAGAGGAGCTCGAGAGGGCAGCGGGACTGGGGCTTATAAACCACTCTCGAGCTCCCTCAGCTAGCGAGGTGGGACTAAACTTTCGTGCCACGACGCGGGCAGCACAGGGCCTTTAGTCCCGGTTGGTGGCACCAACCGGAACTAAAGGGGTGCATTGGTACCGGTTCGTGGCACCAACCGGTACCAATGCCCCCCCTTTAGTCCCGGTTGGTGCCTCCAACCGGGACCAAAGGCCTCTGCTTCCCGCCCTTTGGGCTGCTTAAAAGAGGCCTTTGGTCCCGGTTGGAGGCATCAACCGGGACTAAAGGGGGGATTGGTCCCGGTTGGTGCCACAAACCGGGACCAATGCCTTTGCTATATAAGTAGCACTTAGGAAAATTTCAGAAACCGCCCATCCCCACTTCAATCTTTTCTCCGGCCTGCTATCCCCCGACGGCGGCGAATCCATCTCCCCGGCCCGTCCCGCGCCGCCCCGTCCCACGCCGCCCCGACACCGTCTCCGCGCCGCCCCAGCCCGCGCCGCCCCGACGCCGTCGCCGCCCCGCCCGCCCTGCGACACACCTCGCCGTCACCGTCGCCGTGAGCAACTAATTTAATTTGCCGTTAGTAGTAGTTAATTTAGATGTGTAGTTAATTTTGTTAGATTTTTTTTGTACTTTATAGATTTTTTTGTTAGATGTGTAGTTCATAGATTTTTCTCTTAGATTTTTTTTCATATTGTGTAATTAATTTGTTCATATTGTGTTAGATTTTTTTATGATTTTTTCTGTTGTAATTTAGATGTCAAATTTTTATGATTTGTTTCTGTTGTAATTTAGATGTCAATTTTTTTCATATTGTGTAAGTAATTTAGATGTCAAATTTTTATGATTTTTTTCTGTTCATAGAATTTTTATGATTTTTTTCTGTTCTAATTTTGTTCATAAAATTTTAATGACTTTTTTGTAGTTCATTGATTTTTTTGTTAGATGTGTAGTAATTTAGATGTGTAGTTCATAGATTTTTCTGTTACATTTTTTTTCATATTGTGTAATTTATTTGTTCATATTGTGTTAGATTTTTTTATGATTTTTTTGTTGTAATTTAGATGTCAAATTTTTATGATTTTTTCTGTTGTAATTTAGATGTCAATTTTTTTTCATATTGTGTAAGTAATTTAGATGTCAAATTTTTCATGTTGTTCATAGTATTTTCTTTGTCAATTTATTGTGTATGTATAGGAAAATTAGTTAGAAAAATAATAGAACTATAGTTAAACTAGTTTATTTTTAGTAAGTAGTACTTTATTTTATTTATAGTAAGTGCTTCATATATAGTTGAACTAGCTAGTTGATTTAATAAACCAATTTATTTTACTATATATAGAAGTAGTTTATTTTTAATAAGTACTACTTTATTTATTTATAGTAAGTGCTTAGTAGTTGAACTAGTTGATTTAATTAATAAAACTACTTTATTTAACTATATATAGAAGTAGTTCCCGCATCGACGTCGACGATGCCTATCCCGCATCCTCGTCGTCGTCGACTCGGCGGTGGTGGAGGCCTGCTTGATCAGGGCCATGTTCGGGACTGGGCTCCGCCGGGCTGGTATTGGGAGGTGCTACCTTCTGGGGGACGTAGGTTGGTGAGGAGGCAGCCCGTTGTTGACCCGATCCTTGTTTGGTGGCGGTCGCGTGGGCCAGTGACGGTGCCGAGGCTTCCGGACACCGCGGAGGTGGTACGTCACCGTGTCAGCGAGGAGGACGAGCACGTCCGTCGCTACATGGTTGCGTTGGAGGGCAGGTTCGACAATACCTGGCAGGTTCTTCAGGGATCTCACTGGAGCTATGATCCTGTGATCGTTCCTTATCTTTGGGTGTCCACCGCCCGCGACGATACCCGTCGGGCGCTACGGTTCTAGCTGTATTAATTAGCGATGCTATATGTATGATAGTATTCGAGGAGTATTCGACGATGTACGGACACAAGAGATGATGTACTTTTGGTTATAATTGAATGCATGCTAATTTGAATACTACTTTATTTTACGATTTGGTTTTGCTTATTGAATGCTCATATTGGAAAAGTACTCCTACTTTGAATGCTAAAATTGAAGAGCACTCTATGCAGAAATCTAGGAGCCCCCTCCATCATCCACGCCGTCGTGGGGGTAGCTTCTCCTTCATTCCCGTGTGCTAGACAATTTGTTGTAATAATGCACTCGGGAATGAAAGGAGGAGCTACGTACCATCACCGATAGTCAACCCGTGATTAATAATAATGATCTAATTTAGGTTTTTTAGTACATATATTTAATATTTGAATTATGAACTTAGGCCGGAAATGTCGTACTCGGACGACGAAAACCGCCCGGGGGAGTGCGACTGGTGCCACGACGACCGAGGTATGTGCGACAGGTTCATTGAGCTGGACGAAGATCGGCGCTTCAGCATTAAGCTCGAGGAGACCTTCGATGTTCATACGGTACACAACGACGACAATAGTTTTTTTCGTAATTAAGCACAACTTCAACTATTTTAACGTGTATTTTTCATCTTTTCCAATTCGACTAGCTTACCCCATGCTATGCAAGACGCTATGTCTTGGAGAGGATGGGTTTTGAAGACCATGAAAGTATGGAAACCAAAAAAATTCTCCTAAGGACCCATCATGGTGTGGATTTTCAAGTAAAGTTGTACAATGCTGAGAGTGTAACCCATTTTGGTTGCAAAAATTGGGAAGCACTTTGCAAGATGTATGGTTTTGATGAGGGTATGCTTGTCACCATGGATCTTGGTGATCCTACAATCCAGCAAGACAATATGGACATTTGGGTCCTTGTGGATACACCTCCAATTCTTCCCCCATGTGAGCTTAACATAGTTATTAAGTAATTTATATTGTTTATTTCAAAATAGTTGACAGCTTGTTTCCATTGACAGCTTATTTTCATTCTTCAAAGAATGTGCGGAAAATGGTAGACAAAACCCACTACACCGATGGCTCCGAATTAACTTATAAGGAGAAAAATCATCTGATCTCATTTTGTACTGATTTTGAAAATTACAATGTCTACAATCGAACTCCTCAACATTATGGTCAATACGTGCCACTAGTGCACGTGTTGAACTACGATAACTACCATGGAGATACCCTAGTAAGATTTTTTACTATTACGACATCTCTGCATCTGTTTTTAAATACTTCTAAAACTAGTACATCATTGCTAACTACGAAGTTATTACTATGTTTTTCAAGAGATAATCCGGAATGATTGTGTGCCTCATCTGATGTATACGCACGGTCGCCTTGATGTTTTGAACATACAACCAGGTCGTCCTACGAATCTCAATTGTCCATACCGGATTTCTAAAAGAAGTGGAGACATGACAATCAAGAAATGTAAAAAAATGTATGGACAGTCGTAAGGAGCTTCTTGCAAGCAAAAGGAAGCGAAGCGCAAGAATTGGAGACAGGATGATCTCCATTCTTCATAATGAAGAGTCAGGGTCTATATTGTTTAGGTCCTACCTGATACTGATGACCATGTGTTAAGAACAATTATGTAGGGTTGGGTTCGATGACTATGAGGATGATGATCGTATGACTTGTTATTAATAACGAGTAGAAGTTGTATGATGATGCATGATTAGTAGGACTTGTTATTATATATGATGATGTATGATGCGAGCATGCATGGTTTATTATATATCAGCGGGTGAAATGAACATAGTAGTATAAGAAAGGACACTTCTCTCTATTAGCTAGCTAATAACAACCTAAAATTAACCCCCAAAACCCCTCAACCAGCCACTTTCCTTTTTTTTTTAAAAAGAAAAACCTCAGCTGCTGACACGTGGAAGCCTTTTGGTCCCGGTTCATGTCACCAACCGGGACCAAAGGCCCCCTTGCCTGGGCTGCTCGCAGTGGCCACGTGGAGTCCCATCTGTCCCGGTTCGTGTTAGAACCGGGACTAAAGGGTGGAGGCATTAGTAACGACCCTTTAGTTCCGGTTCAAGAACCGGGACTAAAGGCCCTTATGAACCAGGACAAATGCCCCATTTTCTACTAGTGTTGATTCGTGAGCCGTCGGATGGCTCTATCCAATGGCACCTATGTTGCAACGCAGCTCAATATTTGAAGGCACTAAACGTGAGCCGTCTGATGAGAATGATCCAACGATCTATATGTGTTGCTACTGGTATACTATATAGGAGTATAGATTCATAGTTCATTTTGGATGAGCAACACTCTGTCGAGGCTCACTGCAGTACTTGTAGTCGTCATTAAATTGTTACGACGTGGATGTAATTATTATTATTTCTGTGCTCTTTGTACTATACTAGCAAGAGGAATAGATCATAAGTTTTCGCCTAAAAAAAGAATCCAACAATTAATGTGACGAGGTCTATAAAATTCATCCAAAGAAGTTTACACGCGATCTGGCCGTATTTACACGGCATGTAGGTCTGTACCGGCAACAGGAAGTCCCGATCTGTCGGTGCTTACTACATCACTTGTAGTCGTCATTAAGTGGTTACGATGTGGATGTAATTATGACCCACAGCCGCCAAGTCGCTCCTCCTCCTCCTCCAAGAAAGAAAGCTAGGGTTTCTGTCTCTTGCCGGCGCCGCCGCAGGTCCGCCTCGTCTCCGGTGGCCCTAGGGCCATGGGGCGCGATGGATCCTGCCAAGGGCCGACGGAAGGGCTCCGTTTTCAGTCATTTTTTCCTGTCTTGTTAGGGTTTGTGTCATGTTCAGGAAGACAAGACGGCGGCGGCTCCCTGAAGATGGAATAAAGGTCTCCCCGCTCAGTCCCCGTTCCGGCGGTGCATCTAGCATCGTTGGTGGGCGTTTGGAGGTGTGTCTCCGGCGGATCTATCTTTGGTGGATTTGCTCGGATCTCGTCGTTGTTCGTCTATGTTCGTGTGTCTTCGGGTTGAATCCTTCCAACCTACGTTATTCTTCATCAGCGGCGGTTGCTGTTCTGGTGCGCTGGTCCTATGGGGCCTTAGTACGACGACTTCCCGACTGTCTACTACAACAAGTTGTGCCCGACTCCGATGATGGAGGGGTGATATCGGCGGCACGCCTTCGGCTCGCTTCAGTGCTTGTAGTCGTCGCTAGGTGGTCTAGGGATCTGGATGTAATTTTTATTTCTGGTATTCATTGTACTGCCATGATTGAAGATGAATAGATTGTAAGTTTTTTCGCAAAAAAAAAAGAAAAAAAGATGTGGATGTAATTATTATTATTTTCGTGTTCTTTGTACTATACTGGCAAGAGAAATAGATCATAAGTTTTTTTCTAAAAAAAAGAATCCAGCAATTAATGTGATGATGTAAACATTAGTGCGTGCTCTCTATAAAAAAAATTCTCGTTGGAATGTGGCAGCAAGTGAAGACCAAAGGTGCACACTATGCACCTTAGATTTTTCCCTTGAATATACTGTGTATAAATTGATGTGATGTTATTTAAAAGGTTGTTTAAAAAATTCATTTGTTGTCGCCAATAAACCTATTGAGCAGGAGGCCCGACCAATTAAAACTTGAATCAACAGCCTCAGTTGTTCGATTGCCAATTTGGTTTTAAAAATTATGGCTAATAATGACACCAATATTCTGGCCTAAACTGTTTGTGTGGCTAATTTTGACGTGAACCTCTGTGCTTATTGGATTGTACTCAGGCCTTGGCTTATTGGTAGACCTTTGTGTGGGACCTTGGTATCTATGGCATTGCAATGTACATTGGCTATTGCCAATTATACTCTGGACCAGTTCAATCTCTTGTTAATTAATGTACTTGACCCCGAAAAAAAAATTTAATGTACTTGAAGTGCTGCATATCTCGGAATGGATTTCTTTAACAATTGAGTTATTAATTGATGGGGATTAGAAGATAGATATGCATATCCAAAAACGAGATTTCCTCCAATAAATTCCACAAACATCAATGGGTTTCATCTCTACATATAGCTTCACAATTTCCACCACTCGTGCATCTCACTCCAAACAAGCACTATCGGTCCACTCCATACTCCATGACGGGCAAATTACTTCTAGCACTAACCCTCCTGGGCATCCTCGTGCCATCCATCCATGGAACTACGGCCACAACTTTATTACCGCCACTCAACAACAGCGGCGGTTTCAGCCTCCAGCTCGCCGCCAACCACCAACCGACGCATGACTTGGCGAGCCTCCAGCGAGCCAAGGACCATGTAAAGTGCCGAATCACCAACCATCTCCTCCCGCCGGGCACCGCCACCAACATCACCGTTAATGCCATAAGTCCACTCATGTGCCCTCTGGCGGACATGGTGTATGCCGTCATGGTGGGGGTGGGAAGGAGCATGGGTCCCACGACTACGAGCTCGCGCTGGACATGGCCACCGGGCTGACTTGGATGCAGTGTTCATGAAGATCGTCGACGAGGCCGGCCATCAATACCAGTGCCTCGGCTTGGTCTCGAATAGGGACATGACGGTCATCGGCGCCATGCAACAGATCAACCATCGCTTCATCTTCGACCTCGAAGCTAAGAAGCCCACTGTCAGCTTCAATCCGGAGGCATGCCACCTCGACGCAGGGCCCCCAAGCTAAATCTCGGCATATTGTAGTGTCTTGTTTCGAATAGATTTATATTGCAACTAGCAGAACGCCCGTGCGTTGCTACGGGCTATTCGCAATATCTGTAACATCCAGGTTCAACATAAAAACCCTATCCAATGACGCACCTTTACTTTTTCTGTCGAAACCACTTATTCTTGACCGATTTTCCGCCGTAGCGAGACATTTTTCGTTTTTTCTCTCACTGGCGCCACCTCCTTTAAAAGCAGATGACATCCAACTCATCTTCGCCATGCATTGTAGTAAGGATGAAATTTTCTTGTTTACGATATAATAGAGTGGGTTAAACTATTTAATAGGGTGCGGTCGGAACCCTCGACCGTTAGTGCTTGGGCGTCCTCAAGCCCGCGACCGTTTGACCTTGTTCTATGGCATCTGTTATCCTCGTCCACAAACATTTCGGCAACCATCAATGTGTGGACGACGGTCATCATCCATCTTTACGAATGCTTGGTCGCTCATGTCACGAGGCGTGGTGGCCGTTATCTATGTTGGCAAACGCTGGCCAACCATGTCGTTGAGAGCCTGTTGGCAGTCACCAATGACAGCGATAGCCTAGCTACTGGCCGTCCTCGCCCACAAACGCTTTCAAACTGATTCAGCATGATTAATTGCCTGCCTAATTAATTAATAACATGCCTAATTATTTGCACGCATGCCTATTTAATTAATTATCTGTCTAATTCAAAAAGAATCCCTATTTCTAATTGTACACAATCCTAATTAACCGGATGTATAATTATTTAGTTGAATTAATGATCCGGTTTCTGAATTGATTCAGCGCGAAAAAAAAACTTATTTAAATAGACCTAATTAATTGCGCATAATTAACTGCCTGACTAACTAATTACATTAATGGCTTGGTTTTGAAATTGATTCAGCACTTGGTTTTTAAATTGTTTTTGCATTAATGGTTGTGTGTGAAACGGCAATGTAGCAACAATCGAACGATTGTGTCGTTAACGCCAGAAGATTCTCGTTTGATCTTAGGAACGCTGCAAGCCATCATATCATATAAGAATAAGATCGACAATTGATATGGACAGATCTTACTACAATCATATTACTACTACTCGCACACTGATATGGACAGATCATACAAGATCGAAGGTACGTAAGACAAGGTCCTCTAGATTACGAAAAACTGTTTGCTTCACCTCATGTGAGACGGACCCCGAGCTATTCTTCAATGGCACACTGCGCGCACATATTTGGCGGCGAAGTAACTCGTTATCCTAAGGACGTCCCCGTCAAGCCCGTCGATAGCGTCACCCTTTTCCATCTCCCCGGCTGGACCTCGCCGAGTTTCCACCGTCGACGGCCTGCCGCCGCCGCATTCTGCTGCACGAAGGAGATCAACGACGGTTTAGACGTGCACGGGTGCAGCAGAGCAGATCGACCGACGGATCGGTTGACAACACGTACCGTCGCAGGCCGCGTGGCCGTGGTGGGGGCGGCGGCGCTCGAGGTGCCCTGCGCCTCGCATTCGCAGGGCGAGACGGCGCTCGTGGCGCTGGTGCCGATCTCCTCCTCCGGACGAACGAGGAGCCAGCCATCCAAGCTGGGCGAGGGAGCCAACGGCGGCCTGCAGCGCTGCCGGCTCGACTCCTTGCAGTAGGCGATCGCGCTCGCGACGGCCTCCTCCCTCGCCCGGGCAGTGCCGTCCTCGCCGGCGGCGACCCTCCCGTCTGGCTTCGTCGCCCGGCCCTTCCGTCTCCCGCGCCCGTCTGGCCGCTCGTCCGCAGCACCGGCGCGCTGCAGATTTCTGGCAAACCTGTGTAGGCACCGCCTTAGCGCGTGGCCCTTCCGTGCGGCCGTCTCACCGCCCTCCCTCACCGGTGAGCGCGCGCTGTTCGACGAGCTGCTTCGGGCGCCGAGCAAGGAGGAGGAGGTGGACGACCTCGACGCCAGGGAGGAGCCCGGGTCGGAGGCCACCTTAGCGTCGCCAGGGCCGAACGCCGGCGACGAGGAGCTGCCCTGCTCAACGCTCGAAGCGCCGTCCGTGGTCGCTGCCGTCGCCACGGCCGGCGCCATCGCCGCCCACACGGCGCACGGGAACATCCACGCCATGACGACCTGGAAGAAATGCATGGTGATCAGGAGCACCGCCTTAGCGCGTGGCCCTTCCGTGCGGCCGTGTCACCGCCCTCCCTCACCGGTGAGCGTGCGCTGTTCGACGAGCTGCTTCGGGCGCCGAGCAAGGAGGAGGAGGTGGACGACCTCGACGCCGGGGAGGAGCCCGGGTCGGAGGCCACCTTAGCGTCGCCAGGGCCGAACGCCGGCGACGAGGAGCTGCCCTGCTCAACGCTCGAAGCGCCGTCCGTGGTCGCTGCCGTCGCCACGGCCGGCGCCATCGCCGCCCACACGGCGCACGGGAACATCCACGCCATGACGACCTGGAAGAAATGCATGGTGATCAGGAGCACTGAGGTTTGCTTGCAGGCCCTTGTGCACGTAGTACGTCCTTGTATATATATACACGTCGCGATTGCGATCGCGTTCGCCTCCGACTCCGGCGGTGGTTGCAGGGGAGGGGGGCACGGCGGCGTCTGCGGGCGCGTGATTTCCGAAATCCGAGATGCCACAACGAGATTGCCAAAATCCTGTGGCTAATCTATGGAATACTCCGGCGGTTCCTTCCATATACGGAACTAATTAGTGCACGGTTTAATTACTCGATCGCTGATTTATCGGATGAGCTAGTAATGCGGACGGATCGCTGATTTATTACCATATTCGATATTTCTCGAGTTATGGCCTTACCATACCTGGATTGATAGCCTTTGGGGTAATTTAAATTTATTACCATATTCAAAATTTCCTGAGTTATGACCTTACCGTACCTGGATTGATTTATTACTATACGTGGATTAATTATGATTTATTACTATATGATTTATTACTATACGTGGATACCCTTACCATACCTAGTGGTAATTTAAATTTATTACCATTTTCGATATTTCCCGAGTTATGGCCTTACCATACCTGGATTGATAGCCTTTAGGGTAATTTAAATTTATTACCATATTCGATATTTCCCGATTTATGGCCTTACCATACCTGGATTGATAGCCTTTGGGGTAATTTAAATTTATTACCATATTCAAAAATTTCTGAGTTATGACCTTACCATACCTGGATTGATTTATTACTATATGTGGATTAATTATGATTTATTACTATATGATTTATTACTATACGTGGATAACCTTACCATACCTGATGGTAATTTAAATTTATTACCATATTCGATATTTCCCGAGTTATGACCTTACCATATCTGGATTGATAGCCTTTGAGGTAATTTAAATTTATTACCATATAATTGCCATATTCAAAATTTCCTGAGTTATGACCTTACCATACCTGGATTGATTTATTACTATACGTGGATTAATTATGATTGATTACCATAAATACGTTGGGTATTGCCGGTCAGACGAGAAAAGAGAAAAACCGGTGGGAGGGGCTGGTGGGAGGTGGGACGAAGAAAAACCGGTTGAAAATAAACCGGTTGAAAGTGGGGGGGACTATTCAACTAATTCGTCCATTAGGAGTAGAGATTGATTACCATAAATACGTTGGGTATTGCCGGTCAGACGAGAAAAAAGAAAAACCGGTGGGAGAGGCTGGTGGGAGGTGGGACGAAGAAAAACCGGTTGAAAATAAACCGGTTGAAAGTGGGGGGACTATTCAACCAATTCGTCCATTAGGAGTAGAGCTAAATGCTGAGGTTTTGGCATGGCAGTAGATAGTTTTACCTTTTTGGAGCTGATGGATTTTGGACCACTTAATGACGATTCGTTGACCCAGATTATCCTTTTCCCGGTGATACACATCCTCCCCTGCTTAATGCGGAGGACTGTCACCTAGAAGGCGCCTGAAGCTAAACCTCGGCCTCATGTATCTCTGCTCTAGTAGAGTCTAGACATCGCTAGTTGCGCGTGCACTCGGTCGCTGTAGAGACGTGGCAGCCCATGCGTACGGCTCCGCTGCTGGGAAGGGAAGGGTGCGTACGTGCGGTCTCGCTCGCTACCCGACGAAACGAACGCCCCCCTCTCTAACTCCAGCCCAGGGAGGGCGCGCCTGCTCGTCCCCGCCTCCCCGGCACCGACCAACCTGTCCCGGAATTTCTCGCCGGCCTCCCCGACAAACAAGACGCACGAGGCCCATATCAGCGTTCATCCATGGACACCTGCGCGCGGTGACGCATAGACGTGGATGTCGCCGGCCGGCCGGCCCTTGGAGATGTAGGCGTGCGTACGTGTGCATGCATGCGCCCGTGCACGTCGCCGCGGTGAAGCATGCATGCGTGCTTGCATCTCGTTGCCGCCCGCCACTCGCCGCCGCCGCGACCTCGTACGGAGTGCCTTCGCTCTGCCGCGCGCACGTACGCACAGTGCCTGTTCGATCGTCACAATGCTCGTCAGCCCGGAGTGCTCCGACGCCACCGTGCCTTCACGGCCGGACACATGCATGCATGCCACGGAAGATCCATTCTTTCTTACTTAATTCGTCCCTCGTGCAGCTGCTGGTCATGCCGCTGCCGGTGATGGGCGTGGCCCGCGGTGCCTGCTCGTCACCGGTGCCCACGGAAGAGCACCGACCGACCCGACACCGTCCACCTCGCCGGCCTCCCGGACTAACAAGACGTGCGCGACCCAAGCACTGGTGGAAAAAGGGCCTTTGGTCGCGGTTCGCAACTGCCATTAGTCGCGGTTGCGCAACCGCGACCGAACGGGCGCGACTAAAGGCCCCCCCCTTTAGTCGCGGTTGCTTAAGAACCGCGACTAAAGGCCCGTCCACGTGGGCGCCAGGTGGCCGTCGGGGCGGAGGACCTTTAGTCGCGGTTCTTCTGGCCAACCGCGACTAAAGGCCGCCGCAGGTTTAGGGTTTAAGCCCCCCCCCCTTAAACCTGTTTTCTGTTTAATTTGTATTGTTTTATTTCTTTTGTGCTTTATTTTAATTTTGAAGGAGTTTCATATATTCTACGGTACTACATACATGCATATGAATGTACAATTTCAAATAAATTTGAAATTAGAACCAAAAAGAATTCAAGAGGAATATACAATATATATTCAATATCATCGGATGACCATATACAATTTTGAACAAGTTTCCATACATGATTTAATGCATATAAAGTTCTACGTCCTCGTAATAGTGTTCTCCTTTAGGATGGAGGACTTCCCTGCTGAACCATCCAGCTAGTTCCTCTTGAAGTGGTCGGAAGCGAGCTTCTGGACTAAGCATCCACCGGAGGTTATTCCTCTGAGCATTGGTATCACTCGGAACCCGCTCAGAGGTGTATCTCCGGATCATCTCACAGACATAGTATCCACATAGATTGGTCTCCGGTGGCTGAATATCCCCAGCATTCTTAGCCTTTAACATTTTGAATTCTAGCTCTTTTTTGAATTCACCGACCTTTGTATCTACGAACCGTCTCCAAACCCTACGAGGCAAAGAAAATTAAATGAACAAGAGAGTTATTAATTAGTTACTTGATATTAGGAAATGAACGAAATAGGCCGATCGATATAGAGCGCAAATGAATGAAAATAATTACTTCTGCAGCATTCTTCTCATGCCGCCCCAAAGCTTTGGATCCATATTCACAGAGTCGTGGACGAGACATTCTGAGGTGTTAACTTTAATTACTAGCAGTATCCAGTGGAACCTGCGGACACGATACATGCACAGTACGTCATGCATAACTCATCGATTAGCCGGCCACATACCATGCATGGAGTAAACAAAAGAGAATGTGCTCAAGACAGAAACACTCACTCAAAATGGTAAGGAAATAGAATATCACTTTTGAGTTCCTGCTTTGTAAGAAACTGCCACAGGTCTGCCTCCACGTCGGCGGGGTAACGCTCCAACACATGTCCATTAACGATGTGTGGGTCAATGAACCCAACATCATGGATGTTCCTTACTCTGCATTCCTTAATCTTCATTCTGCATGTATAATAGCGGACACAACAATATAGTTAGGACATATATATAGTGCAGGCAATATGAACGAGATGGGGTAGAAATTAATAAATCACTTACAGAACGTAGCAACTGATGATAGATTTATCGAGCTCGCGCAGATTGAAAAGCTGGAACAATTCACTCAGTTCAATTTGTACATAGTAATGTTTGAAGTGATGCTCATGTCTAACTTCCGCATAAATATATTCTTTGGCGTTTTTATTTTTTATGTAACCCTTATACCATTTCAGCAGACCTTTCATTTGTGGAGGTAGATCCTTTTCCTGCGCAGGCTCGACGAGAGGCCCATTCTTGACATATGTAATTACTACCTCCTTCACTGGCGCCTCATCAAGGCCTAACAGTTCATGAAGAGTAATACCTAAGTTGGCCGCTTATTCTCTGGCACTCATTACAGTCAATCCCTGTGCTGCCGCAGCTTGTATGATCTCGGGGGCATCCGGACAGAAGGCTTCCACTATAAGCGGGGCAATCGATTGTTTACTTTGTTCCCTGAGCTGGGCAACTTGTTTCCCGCTTTTTTTACTTTCGGCCTTCTCCCGCTCTTTGTTCTCCTTGAACATGAGTACCTGCCTGCGAAGTTCACGTGCATAGTCGTTAGGCAGATTCTTCGCGGCTTGGGACGGTGTGCTCAAAAATGACTTAGCCCACTTCTTTTGCTCATCAGAAAATACTGGCTTGGGCTCGGGCTCTCTTTTCTTCTTGCAGTCCGCCTTCCATTTCTCATGATCAGCAGCCGCGGCCGCGTCGACTTCCTCGGCACTACGTTCCCAAGGCCTTGTGGGGAGAGGCTTCAGTGATGGCTCCGGTACCTTTGTGGTCTTAGGTACATAAGGGTCCGGGTTAATAATCCAGGACTGCTTCTGCTTCTTTGCCGGAGGTGGATTGGGGGGCGGCGTCTGATCACCCGCCGGACGAGGACTGGGGGGCGGCGGCTGATCACCCGCCGGACGTTGTGGACTGGGGGGCGGCGTCGGCTGACGTGACGGAGGTGTAGGTGAACCGCCACCACCACCACCACCACCACCACCGCCACCGCCACCACCACCACCGTAGGGGGGTGGACTTGTTGTCCTTGGCGCCTCGCCTGGAAACTTGATAAACTTCTTTTGCCATAGAATGAAATGGCGCTTGACATCTCCAAGTCTTTTCTCCCCTTCAGGTGTAGCAATGTCAATCTCCAGGTCCTCAAACCCTTGGACTATGTCCTCCACCGTGACACGAGCATAGCCATCTTGAATGGGGTTGTTGTGGTGGAGTGCTCCAGGTAAACATGGTAAAGCACTGCCGATGGCTACCTTCATGGACATGTTCCCGATAGGATAATACAGATGACATTCTTTCATCTCCTTTATATCGTCCACGGGGTAGCGAGGAGGCTCCGGTGCAGTAATTTCGACCACCAGAGGCTCCGGTGCAGTAATTTCGACCACCAGAGGCTCCGGTGCAGTAATTTCGATCGTCGGTGCATCTGCACCAGCCGGTGGGGCCTCCGTGGAAGCCACGCTGCTTCTCCGCTGCTGGCTTCCGAGATCCGCTGGATGATCTTCATGCTGCACCCGAGCTGCATCTCTTTCGGCTACTAGTACACTCATGGTTTTCTTCATCACATCCATTTCCGATGCCAACCGCGCCACAACATCTGCTTCCCGATCCATCTTTCTCTTACGGCTTCTGTAACCGTACGGGTCATCGTTCTGGGGGAACCCTATTTTCCACGGAATGTGCCCCATGCCTCGTACACGTCCTCCGTGTTCAGGATTCCCGAGGGCTTTTGTCAGCGCGTCGTTCTCTCTGTTGAACTTGATCTTCCCCTGTTGAGCATCCCTCATTGCGTTAATAAGGGCTTGGGTGGGTTTAATTAATTTGCCCCGGTAAACACACTCCCCTGTCTCCGGGTTCAGCGTTCCCCCATGCCCGTACCACCAGCTTTTGGCCCTTGGGTCCCATCCCTCCGTACCTGGACGGATTCCTCGCGCCCTCAGCTCGTTCTCCATCTTCTCCAACCTAGGCACCCAAATGCGATACCCTCCTGGCCCCATAACATGATTGTACTCCTTCTTAGCCGCATTTTCCTTATTTTTTTCGATATTTGAATGAACTGCTCCGATTTCTTTTGCTTCACAAATTCTGGCCAATCATGTTTCAGTTTCTCATATTGTCCTTTGAAATCCGGAGTCTTGTTCTGCTTGACAAAGTCATGGGCTAGATTTTGCTTGAATTTCCGGAATGCGTCGGCCATCTTATGAAGAGCGAACTGTTTGACTAGCCTCCTCCTCTCCTTGTTTTCCTCAATCTTGTTACCCTCCTCATCGAATTTGTTGTATTCCGGAGGTAGAACGAAATGTTCCATAAGCTTCTTGAAGCAATCTTTTTTTGTTCTCTTATCGACAAAAGTGAAACCATCAATTCGTGCCTTCTTTGGCTCATTCCACTCCTGGACGGTGATTGAGACGCTGTCTCTAACAATGGCTCCGCATTGGCTGACAAACTTGGTGGCGTTCTTGCGGGGCTCCAGCGGCCTGCCGGTTGCACTGTCGACAACCTCGATGGTGCATGTTTCTCCTTGTTTCATCGTCTTGGTTGCGCCACGCTTTGACGACGTACTCGATTGTTTCGACGATCCGGCCGAGGGCTAAAATAAGAAAGAGTCGCGCGCGTTAGTACACACATATTTATTCAAATCAGTTAGTTTGTATCACCAGAGGCTCAATGTATATATATACCTCGGCGCCGGAGGTGGTTGCTACTTCCATTTGAAGATCGTCGTTTATCGACGTTTGTTCGGCATCATCTTGCTGACGGCGCCCTTCATCTTCACCGTCAAGGTTCAGATAAGAAGAGATATCATCTTCTTCTTCTCCGGTCGGCACATATAGAATATCGCCGTTTATGATGCCGAACATATGTGCTTCACCGTCCGGATCATAGTTGTCCATAATCGGGTCAGCTCTATCGTCCGCCATTATGTCAGTCCTGAAAACATGTAGTAAAAACAAATTAATTAAGTGAAGAAGGGGGGAGGTGGCGGTGGCGGTGGCGAAAGGGCGGTGGCAAAAGGAGGGGGCGAGGAAGGGGTGGGAGAGGGTGTCGCGGTAGAGCGCGAGACGGGGCGGCAGACGACGGCGTCACGGAGAGGGGAGGCGAGGACAACACATTTATAACCCTCGCCGTCCCCTCTCGATCCCTAAAAAAACACCGCGCGCATCGCCGCCCCCCTCGCCGCCCCTCTCCGTATAAACGTTTTTTTGTTAATTATCAAATTTTACGGGTTTTTTTGTTAATTATCAAGTTTTAAGTTATTTACCGTTTTTGTTAAACTAAGTTATTTACCGTTTTTGTTAATTATCAAATTTTACCGTTTTTTTGTTAATTATCAAGTTTTAAGTTATTTACCGTTTTTGTTAAACTAAGTTATTTACCGTTTTTGTTAATTATCAAATTTTACCGTTTTTTTTGTTAATTAACTAGTTAAAAAATTCTCTCTCTCTCTCTCTCTGCTCTCTCTCTCTCTCTCTCTCTCTCTCTCTGCTCTCTCTCTGCTCTCTCTCTCTCTCTCTCTCTGCTCTCTCTCTCTCTGCTCTCTCTCTCTGCTCTCTCTCTCTCTCTCTCTCTGCTCTCTCTCTCTCTGCTCTCTCTCTCTCTCTCTCTCTCTCTCTCTCTCTCTCGATCAACGCCGGCGAGGCCGGCCGCCGGCGAGGGCGGCGAGGCCGGCCGCCGGCGTTGAGGGCAGCGAGGCGGCGCGGTGGTGGGCGAGGGAGGCCGGCGGGCGGCGTACTAGGGCGAAAGGGGGCGGCGGGCGCCGTACGTGGGCGAGAGGGGGCGGCGGGCGACGGCGAGGGCGCGGGCGACGGCGGGCGGCGTCGAGGGCGAGGTCGACGGCGGGCGGCGTCGAGGGCGAGGGCGGCAGGCCTTCGGCGCGGCAGAGAACGAGCGGAGAAATGGAGGCGACGGGTCGGGCGGTTGTATTTATAGCCCCCCCTTTAGTCGCGGTTGGGGAGGCGACCCGCGACTAAAGGGCCTTTAGTCGCGGTTGGGGAGGCGACCCGCGACTAAAGGAGAACCTTTAGTCGTGGTCGGGGAGGCGACCCGCGACTAAAGGGTAACCTTTAGTCGCGGTTGGGGAGGCGACCCGCGACTAAAGGACTTTTTTGGCGGGTTTTTCGTTCCCGCGCGCAACCACCTTTAGTCGCGGTTGGGCAGGCCAACCGCGACTAAAGGTATTTTCCAAATACTTTTTCTTTTTCAAAATCTTAAAAATACAAATAATATATCAAAAAATTCAGAAAAATAAAACTAATTCAATTCAAAATTCTAAAAATACAAATAATATATCAAAAAATTAAGAAAAATAAAACTAATTCAATTCAATATGTTAAAAATACAAATAATATATCAAAAAATTAAGAAAAATAGAACTAATTCAATTCAATATGGTAAAAATACAAATAATATATCAAAAAATTCAGAAAAAAAACTAATTCAATTCAAAATGTTAAAAATACAAATAATATATCAAAAAATTCAGAAAAATAAAACTAATTCAATTCAAAATTCTAAAAATACAAATAATATATCAAAAAATTCAGAAAAAAAAACTAATTCAATTCAAAATGTTAAAAATACAAATAATATATCAAAAAATTCAGAAAAATAAAACTAATTCAATTCAAAATTCTAAAAATACAAATATATATATCAAAAAATTCAGAAAAATAAAATTAATTCAATTCAAAATTCTAAAAATACAAATAATATATCAAAAAATTAAGAAAAATAAAACTAATTCAATTCAAAATGTTAAAAATACAAATAATATATCAAAAAATTCAGAAAAATAAAACTAATTCAATTCAAAATGTTAAAAATACAAATAATATATCAAAAAATTCAGAAAAATAAAACTAATTCAATTCAAAATGTTAAAAATACAAATAATATTTCAAAAAATTCAGAAAAATAAAACTAATTCAATTCAAAATAATATACCAGAGGCCGGTCGTCGGCTATGGTGGTACGGCCGGACTCTGCAGAGCGTCATGGACTACATCACTCCAAATTTCATGTATCATTCGAAAATGGACACCAAACACATCACGGGTAATATAATTCACATGATCCATTCAACAAAGTTTGGTACAATAAATTATTACACATCATTTCTTCCCTTGTGTCCCTGCTTGCTTACGATTGTGCCGTATCCATGGAGCATCCTCATCATTTAACTTAATGCTTGGGTCGGTGTTCACTTTGAAGGGCGGAATTTCAGCAAACATATTATAATCTTCTGACATGTCTGTCTTGTCCTCCACTCCCACGATGTTTCTTTTCCCTGAAAGAACAATGTGGCGCTTTGGATCATCGCATGATGTACTGATCGTTTTCTTATCTTTCCGTTTCCTCGGTTTGCTACTCATGTCCTTCACATAGAAAACCTGAGCGACATCTTTCGCTAGGACGAATGGTTCGTCAAGGTAACCAAGATTGTTGAAATCCACCATTGTCATTCCGTATTGCTGGTCCACCTTTACCCCACCTCCTGTTAGCTTGAACCATTTGCACCGGAACAAAGGGACCTTAAAGGAGGGTCCATAGTCAAGTTCCCATATCTCCTCTATGTAACCATAATATGTGACCTTTTGCCCATTCTCGGTTGCTGCATCAAAGTGGACACCACTGTTTTGGTTGGTGCTCTTTTTATCTTGGGCGATCGTGTAAAATGTATTCCCATTTATCTCGTACCCTTGGAAAGTCGTTATAGTCGAAGATGGTGTCTTGGCAAACATGTACAGCTGATCTACAACATCATTGTCATTCATTAAATGTTTTCTCAACCAACTGCCGAAAGTCTCCATGTGGGCCTTCCTAATCCAGGATTCAGGCTTCCCCGGGTTGTCCGAGCGTAAAATATTCTTGTGTTTCTCAAAGTACGGAGCCACCAAGCTGGAATTGGTCAGTACAGTGTGGTGTGCTTCAGTCAGAGAATGGCCGTCCATACATATCGTTGATTTCCTTCCGATCGTGCCTTTTCCACTTAGTCTCCCCTCGTGCCGCGATCGAGGAAGACCAATCGGCTTAAGGTCAGGAACAAAGTCAACACAAAACTCAATTACCTCCTCATTTCCATAGCCCTTGGAGATGCTTCCTTCTGGCCTAGCACGGTTACGAACATATTTCTTTAATACTCCCATGAACCTCTCGAAGGAGAACATATTGTGTAGAAATACAGGACCGAGAACGAAAATCTCTTCGACTAGGTGAACCAGGAGGTGCGTCATAATATTGAAGAAGGATGGCGGGAACACCAACTCGAAACTGACAAGACATTGGATCACATCGTTCTGTAACCGTGGTAGAACTTCTGGATTGATTACCTTCTGAGAGATTGCATTGAGGAATGCACATAGCTTCACAATGGCTACTCGAACATTTTCCGGCAGGAGCCCCCTCAAAGCAATCGGAAGCAATTACGTCATAATCACGTGGCAGTCGTGAGACTTCAGGTTTTGGAACTTTTTCTCCGCCATGTTTATTATTCCCTTTATATTGGACGAGAATCCAGACGGGACCTTCATACTGCTCAGGCATTCAAAAAAGATGACCTTCTCTTCTTTGGTCAGAGCGTAGCTGGCACGACCTTGAAACCATTCCGGATGCCGGTCATCAGGGTCTTTCAAACGTTGCTGGTCCTGCCGTGCTTCCTTTGTATCATTTGTCTTCCCATACACGCCCAAGAAGCTTAGGAGGTTCACGCAAATATTCTTCGTAACGTGCATCACGTCGATTGCAGAGCGGACATCTAGGACTTTCCAATATTCTAGCTCCCAGAATATAGATTTCTTCTTCCACATGGCTGCGTGCCCGTCAGCTCCCTTCGGATCTGATTGTCCGCCAGGACCCTTTCCAAAGATGACTTTCAAATCCTTGACCATATCAAATACCTCAGCACCAGTGCGTTCCGCAGGCTTCGGCCGGTGATCTGCCTTGCCGTTGTAATGCTTGCCTTTCTTTCTTACTGGATGAATTTTCGGAAGAAATCGACGATGCCCAAGGTACACATTCTTCTTACAATTTGGCAAATGTACACTTTCAGTCTCATGTAAGAAGTGCGTGCATGCATTGTATCCCTTATTTGACAGTCCCGAAAGGTTACTAAGAGCAGGCCAATCGTTGATGGTTACGAAAAGCAACGCTCGTAGGTCAAATTCCTCTTGTTTGTGCTCATCCCACACACGGACACCACCCCACAGCTGTAAAAGTTCATCAACTAATGGCCTTAGGTACACATCGATGTCGTTGCCGGGTTGCTTCGGACCTTGGATGAGCACTGGCATCATAATGAACTTCCGCTTCATGCACAACCAAGGAGGAAGGTTGTAGATGCATAGAGTCACGGGCCAGGTGCTATGGCTGGAGCTCTGCTCGCCAAAAGGATTCATGCCATCCGTACTTAGAGCAAATCTTATGTTCCTTGCGTCAGCTGCAAAATCTTTGAACCATCTGTCGATCTTTCTCCATTGCGTTCCATCTGCGGTGTGTCTCAACTCCCCGTCCGACTTACGGTCCTCTTTGTGCCATCGCAACAACTTGGCATGCTCTTTGTTCCTGAACAGACGTTTCAACCATGGTATTATAGGAGCATACCACATCACCTTGGCGGGAACCCTCTTCCTGGGTTTCTGGCCCTCAACATCGTCACCAGGGTCATCGCCTCTGATCTTATAACGCAATGCAGTGCATACCGGGCATTCATTCAAATTCTCGTATTCACCGCGGTAGAGGATGCAGTCGTTGATGCATGCATGTATCTTCAGAACCTCTAAACCTAGAGGGCAGACAACCTTCTTTGCTTCGTACGTACTGGCGGGCAACTCGTTATCCTTTGGAAACATATTCTTCAACATTTTCAGCAAGTTTTCAAATGCCGAGTCAGCTACACCTGCCTCTGCCTTCCATTTCAGCAAATCCAGTGTGCAGCCCAGCTTTTTCAGACCATCATCGCATCCGGGGTACAGCGCCTTTCTGTGATCCTCTAACATGCGATCCAAATTCTCCCTCTCCTTTTCAGTTTCGCAGCGTCTCCGTGCATCAGCAATGGTCCGACCAAGATCATCAAAGGGATCATCACGTGCCTCTTCTTCACCTTCCCCTTCACCTTCAGCATCCTCCATGAAAGTATCACCAAAATGAGCAAGATAGCTTTCATCGATGAAATCATCCCCTTCTTCATCTTCTTCCATTATAACCCCTCTTTCTCCATGCTTGGTCCAACAATTATAGCTTGGCATGAAACCGTGCCGAAGCAGATGCATGTGAACATCTCTTGAGGAAGAGTAACCCTTCTGATTCTTACAGATAACACATGGACAGATAACAAAACCCCCCTGCTTGTTCGCATTAGCCACTACGAGGAAATCTTTCAAACCCGTAGTGAACTCGCCGAAGAGTCGGTTACCGTACATCCATTTCCGATTCATCTGCATTATTATAATATAAAATATATAATTAACCATCATGCATTTGTTAAACTAACTAGCTACAAACAATATAAATTAAACAATGAACTGCACACATGCATATTTTATCAATGACACATCAAAGGTTCATCAAGTTGCTAACCACGATCGAGGAGTGTGGCTCCAACACTTCATGTCATGTTTGTTTCATACTCTTGGGGCATTTCATCAAACACCTTATGTGCATAAGAGGAACCAAAAGCAAACCTAGCTACACCCACTTGTGAAGAGAATGGCTCCAAATGGCTAAGTGTTGGCTGCTGGATGGGTATATATAGGGGAGGGGCTTTAGTTGCGGTTGGCCTGGCAAACCGTGACTAAAAGTGCCCGAAGGCCTTTAGTCGCGGTTGTCCTGGCCAACCGCGACTAAAGACCCTCACGTGCGCCAGCTGGCCACCGAGCGCCCTGGGCCCAGGCCTTTGGTCGTGGTTCACCTCCAGAACCGCGACTAAAGGTCCCATTAGTCGCGGTTCCTACAGCTTTGCGACTTATGGGGCTGGACGGAAGCCTGTTTTTCCACCAGTGAAGACGGCGTACATCCATGGAGACATATGGGCGGCGAGGCATCGGCCGGCATCCGCAGGAGCCGTAGGCGCTGGTCCCAGCCGGGCGTGTGCAGCAAGCGAGCACACGATGTCGATGCGAGGCCGGTGCAGAAGCAGCTGCTCGAGTTATCAAAAGATGGCATCTTGCTTCACGTTGGTACGTGCATGTGCATGCTCATGATCAACCGAACAAACAACACACATGAGCCATTTTGATCAATCGATCGACGAGTACAATACTCACATGCATGCATCAGCTTTTTTTTTAGAAAAGGAGGATGACCCCCGGCCTCTGCATCTGGGAGATGCATACGGCCACTTTATTGATTATTCTCGAGGCCCTTACAAAGTATTACAACAATATGCTTGAATCCTCCATCTTAGCAACATATGCCACTACTCCTATCCATATGATGAAGGGGTGCTACCTGGGCCACATACCCAGACTACTCACCTAAGCCTATCATCAAAAGCCAGAAGCCCCAGCCGAGCCACATACCGGGTCTGGGGCATAAACTGGTCTGACGCACTCACATGTGTCGTCGCCGCCATCTTCCACAGTTCCACCAAAAAAGGCGCTCGCTGGTCCCTCGAACCCGTGTACGCCTCCAAAAATGACGCCCCCAAGGAGGAAACGACACCAACGCGCCGCCGTCATCCGATCAACTGATCTAGGGTTTCCCCCGGAGGTAGCGGACAGAGGTCTAGAGCTTCTCCACAGCGATGCCTTCAAGAAGGTAATGACACAAAAGGGTGCCACCATCGCCGGTCTTGGCATCAAGCCGAGCACAAGGTTTTCATCTGGATCCGCTCGAAGAACCTCCATCACATATTGTGTGCACGAGTCGCCGCCGACCTGAGCCGCCGCACATCTAGCAGGACGCACCCGCCAGATCAGATCTGTCCGGAGGGCACAGCCCGCATGGTGCCGACCCAACCACCAGGCCCTCCATGCCGCCACCGCCGATCCGAGGCAGATGGTGTGTCGCCACTACAAGAAACTTGTTAATACATGACGGATTTCTGGTGACGTTCTAAGAAATCGTCACGGACAATGACGGTTTTCTCTTATCCGTCATGGAGAGCGTCATGGATCAGCAAGATGTGACTGCCCTCCGAAAAAGGTAGCCCATTTATGATGGACATCGATGGACCGTCACGGAAACCGTCACACAACAACATGTTGGTCTAGTCTATTTCTTTTTTATGCATCATCCGGATCGTCATCGATGGCTCCCGCTGATGTGTGGTGTATGGTTGGCTTGGTTGGCCCATATGTCAGTTGAATGTGTAGCCAAAAATAAAAGAAGCTCAAAATAAAAGGGGGACGCGCCAGAAATTTCGAGAGCGCGCGTGGGCATCGAAATTTGAAGAGGCCGACGCGGCCCGTGGCAAAATTTTAGAGACAGCCTATTTAAGTCACAGTCCATGCCCTTCTAACCCTAATCCCCATTCTCTCCTCCGTTCCCTCAGCCGCCACAACTGCCCCCACTCCTGATTCCGGCGATTCCGGCGGCTATCGCCGGCGCGATGCACACCGCCGAGCTCTCCTCGGTCGGCTCCATCCTCCCCTCCGGCAAGATTTTGCCATCCCGACCTCTACCGCTCTCCCAAAACCCACACCCGTACTAGGGTTTCGGCCTCCGGCATCGCCTTCGTCGTTGGCGCATCTCCGGCGACTCTTCTCGGTCGTCTATAGCGCTCCCACGGGCTCACTATCTTTCTGATGGTCCACGTCCAGCAGGGCGGCGCGGAGGAGCTACTCCCACAGGATCCACGGGCGCGGCGCACCCTGCAGACGCCGGTCCCGGGCTAGGGCGGGCACGGCGGCCTTGTCCTTCTCGTCGGCGGTGGCGGCGAACGCCGGTGCTCTCTCTCTCCTCCTCGACCTCCAAGGAGGAGCGCCGGTATAGCACAAGCACGCCCAGCCCCTGAATCCCCCTTCTTCGCCCATCCAGCGGCGTACATGACGTGCTCCTCCTTGATGCGGCCATCCCCAACAAGCTCTCTTCGCCGGAAGAGGTGGAGCAGCAAGTCCAGCGTACCCTTGGCCTCCTGTCCTGCAGCGCTTGGACGAGCTCACCGGCTGCGTTCTGCCCTTCCAGCGTGGTGAGCTTCTCCCATCTCCCCCCTTTACGCCCAAATCTGAAAGATACTTGCAATGTGAATATGGATCATATTTTTGTTCAGTTTAGAGGTGAATTAAATTGCTGAGATGAACAAGGTGAGCTTGATTAGTTGCTGATTGTTTTGTGGATCTGTTGCACTTTTACACATAATTTAATCAGGGAAAACTAATGCTAATCCATATAGTATGATATAGCTAAATTTTTTTCTAACTTCTTATTGCTTTGGTAAATATCTTTTGGGACTTAAGTCGGAAACTTGAGCCTGTTAGATATAAATTCAGCTGTGACTCTGTCTCGCCAGAATGCACTTGTTTTGCAGATGTGTGTATGTAGTACTTGAGAAAAAACTTAATTATTAACTAAGGACTAGTTTGGCAGCACAGTTTTTCTAAAACTGTGGTAATTCAAAACCTCAGTTTTTCAAGGCATGGCCAATGAATACTGTGGTTTCTCAAAACTGCAGTTTTTCTTGGTTTTGCCAAAACCAGCAGTTCGTTTGGTAAATGTAGTTTTACTGTAGTTTTGACCTGACTGCACCTAACTGAGCTACACTCAAGGAACTGATCTGCCTGCAAAAACGACCGCTCAATGCATGCAGCCATGCCTTGCACACAAGTCCTCTCGGCCTCTCGAGGATGCTAGGTGTTGTAGCAGTCTACAGAGTACAACTACCTCTTGTATTGACAAGCAACCATGCCATACCATATGATAATGTAAACTGAAATGCCTAGTAATCAGTTAGACTTACGACAACGGCTGGAAGAACATAGACTCAGAAACCAGCGAATGCAAGCTAATCACCCAACCTTAAATGCATAGTAATCAGATTAATAATCAGGAGAGAGTTTGCACCTTGTTTAATAGATAATAAACATAGGAGGAGTGGGAGTCCTTCGATTTCTCTCGACTCAGTTAAGAAAAAAGTGGTCGGGAGAAAAAGTATTATGTGATAAGTAGGCCAGAACTAAAAAAATTGCCGGTTATTGTGTATTGCATATATCTTTTTGTTTGCTGTAATAGTATTTTCTTATTGATAAGGGAGAAAAAGTACTATGTGATAAGTAGGCCAGAACTAAAAAAATTGCCGGTTATTGTGTATTGCATATATCTTTTTGTTTGGATGCCAAAATTTATCTTCTTTGTGGCTCAATTAACTTCCCTTTTTTCTGTTCAAGTCATTTTGAACTTGATTACTACCAATGATAGATAGTAGTGTGGAATGGGAAACAATGATTTACTGTAATTACATTGTCTTCACTTAGAGTTATCTTTTAATGTCACCAGCAACTGTTTCTATGTTACCTTGCAGATTCACTCAATAGAAGACACTTGAAATATTGTAGGTTAGATTGTCTTACAAATATATGTAGACCACTGTAATAGTATTTTCTTATTGAAAAGGGAGAAAAAGTATTACGTGATAAGTAGGCCAGAACTAAAACATTGCCAGTCATTGTGTATTGCATATATCTTTTTGTTTGGATGCCAAAAATTATCTTCTTTGTGGCTCGATTAACTTCCCTTTTTTTAATGTTCAAGCCATTTTGAATGAGATTACTACCAATGACAGATCGTATGGAAGGGGAAACAACGATTTACTATAATTACATTGTCTTCACTTAGAGTTGTCTTTTAATGTCACTAGCAACTATTTCTATGTTGCCTCGCAGATTCACTCCATAGAAGACACTTGAAATATTGTGCAAATAATTAGCTAGCATTGTGAAAATATGTGTGTTATTTAGTTGAGATATGACATATCAATGCTAATATATTAGGACATCCTAATTGTGTAGTTCCTAGAAATCATGTGTCACTATATGAATCCCTAGATGATCTCCTTAGACTAACATACCAAAGTTAATCTTAGATATGGTGAACTATAAATTTATAATGATCAAAACTGTTTGTATTGATGATAACTAACGAGTGTACTTTCCTCAAAAAAAAACTAACGAGTGTACCAAGCATTTGATTGTTTGGGAGTGAAGTATAAATATTGAATGCTATACAGTCAGAATGTGTTATGCTAACTTTTTAGGTTATTTAGGGTAAATATGTAAAGGCAAGTAATTCTCATAACGTATTGAAGTGGTATACTACACAATATTTGTTGTATCTATAGTCGGACTATTTTTATGTGTGCAATAATACATACAAAAACTGACTTGTACTTGATCCAATCCTTTATTAGAAGTAGTATCGCACAAATGTCTTTTCAGCTAGGTTAATTGTAAGCCACAAATGCCAAATCTTTTTCCTGTGCCATATCATTTCAGATAGGGACACATATTCCAGTAAGACATAATCAGCATGGAATTGGTACATTTCTTTTTTACCTGTTGAGAAACGATGCCTAGAAATTTTCATTAATGTGCAATATTCAGACAGGCTACATTTCTTATCGAGTTTAGTGTAGTGATAGTATAAAATAAGCACAACGGAGTTTACTACCAACTCTATTGATCTATGTACGCTCATCAGTCCTTTCTGTGCCACGAGTTGTTTTTTTTCACACTTTTGTTAATTTGTTGCACTACTTTGCATTCTGGGAGTAAGCAATATAGAACTTTATAATGTGTAGTAAGCTACTTGTAGTGTAACGTACTGACTGAAAATAATGCGACATATTTTTCATCATGTGGCAGATGTTGGTTATGGGAGCATTTTCAACAACAAAGACACGTGTTTTGACAACATTGGCGTGGACGGGTGGATTTGCTGCTATAAATGCTGGATGACCCCTGGTTGGTGTGTAGCGTCCTGATAAGAGGTGCCTTGCTTGATGGTGGCAGCGTTGGCTGTAGAGTAGCATGGTGTTCTTTGAGACATGCTTGTAAAATTAATGTTTTTTGGGTCTTTTCTTTTCGCTTGTGTATAGGTGTATTTTTGGATATGTTGTAATTTTGTTTTTGTAATGACATGAGCATATAAGTATTGTAAAATTCTTATTGGCTTAAAATTTTCATGAAAAAATGAGTGATGCGTGAACCTCCTGGCCTGAAATTAGTGGCCTTTGAAATTAATGGGCTTCAATTATAGTTGGGTTGATATTAAATGGGCTGCCACTTTTGGACCAGTCTAAAATTTAGTGGGCTAGAACATAGATGGGCTGGTTACTACATGGGCTGCCACGTCAGATCCATGTCATATGATGATGTGGCACAGAAGTTAACGCCGTTATGAGCACTGTAGTTAGGTGTCATCCATGACGATCAAGATCCGTCATGATCGGTGACGGTTTTCGATGATCCGTCAAGGAGTGTACAGTGGTAAAATTATGACGCGATATACATGACGGAATTTATTTCCGTCACACATAGTCTTGCATGACAGTTTTTCATAGGTCTGTGACGGACAGAAACTGTCATGTATTAACAGGATTCTTGTAGTGCGCCGCAGACCCGGCCGCCGCCGCCGAACGCCGCCATGCAGCCCGAGGCAGAGCCGGCTGCCGCACCCCCACCTTCGCCGCCCTTGGCCGAGGCAGCCGCCGCGCCGCCGCCGGAAGGTAGGCCCGCCGCGCCGCCAGGCCAGATTGGCCCTTGGCCGAGGCAGCCGCCGCGCCGCCGCCGGAAGGCAGGGCCGCCACGCCGCCAGGCCAGATCGGCCCTTGGCCGAGGCAGCCGCCGCGCCGCCAGGCCAGATCGGCCGTGTGACCCACGCCGCGGGGCACCACACCACCCCCACGGCGCAGGCAAGAGGGACGTCCCCCGCCACCGACGTCAGCCCCGGGCTATCGCCGGCGGCGTCCTTCGGCGGCGGCGGAGGGAGGGGAGGAAGGATGGGGACCCCCGGCGGCTAGGGTTTTCAGGTCCCGCCCGAGTCGCCCGAGCGGGGGCGGCGCGGGGGGGGGGGGGGGCAGCTACGTGCGTGCATGGAGTAGCAGCTTTGAGGCCATCAGCTGGGGGTCTCTGATTGTTTGCTTTGGCTTTCTCGGTGCTTTGCTTTCCCTGCATCTCACAATCCTACGTCCACCTACAAAAATAGCTCATGCACACGCTCGTGTATATGCACATGCACGTGAAAAAAAATAGATTTGATCGATTAATGAATGAATCCACACTGTAAAACATGTCTATATACATCCGTATATAGTTTCTATTGTAATCTCTAAATGGTGTGGCTATGTCTAAGTCGACTGAGACTTAACAAGTTAAGTCAAGTGAGTAACATGCAAGAAAGGAAAAGAAATTTTTGCACGGATCCCCATGTAAGATCCTGCGGATATAGCCTCGACCGAGAGTTGGTTAAGATTTAGCGATCCCGATCTCTAAAAGGACTTATATTTAGAAATAGAGGGTATATATCACCGCAAGAGAAAATACTGATCGGTCCCGCCAGGTAGGCGGTGTTGCCACCATGAACGGCACGCTGCCGCGAAACCCTTACCTATCTACGAGCCCAAACCGAGGCAGCGGATTCCCAGCCGCTCGGCTACCGAAGAGTCCACTAGAGGAGGGAGGAACCTGTAGGCTCGACGCCGGTGGTGGACGTTCATGAACGACACTTCACGCTTAATTATTGCATGTGTATATGTTAAAGGGATGGGGGAGGACGTTTCAGAACAAAAAGGAGGGAGGGGAAGGCGGAGTAGAAAAAAAGACTAATTCATGTTTATAAAAATGTTTTCAGTTTGAAAATGAATAACCAACTCATGTGAACTGAACAAATATGAGCAAACATGTTTAAATTCTCATAAAACACTTAATAATCTATATTTTTCTGTCATTTTCATTCCTGGCAAATGTGGATATTAATCCCACCGCCCTCTAGTGGTGGCATGTATTTTGAATGGAAAACTCTTCCACTTTTGCTCTTCCTCGCGCGTGGTGGAGCAAAATAGTTTTTCTAGTTGAAGCTGTATACTAGGCCATGTGTTTTCAGCTCGCAAGAAATAATTTTCTCGACGTTTCCGTGTGATATCCCCCACCCAGAAGTTTTCACCCATTTTTCTCGTGTTGTGTGTTTCTCGTTCAACATGTGCTGCCTCAAAGCTTCCCGCTCAATATTTCACGCCACATGTTTCCCACACATGCGTGCGGCGAGGCATAGACGTACGTGGATGACGGCGGCCGGCCCTTGGAGATATGTAGGCGTGCGTACGTGTGCATGCATGCGCCCGTGCACGTCGCCGTCCACCCCACCTCACCACGCAGCCGAGGGGAGCTCCCACCGCTGCCGGCAGCTAGATTTGCCAGCCCAGCTAGGGCCTAAATCGCCATCGTCTCCGGCCAGCGCCGCCGCCGCAATTGCCACACCGAGCACAAAGACCTCATCATTTTTTGCCTCTCTCTCCTCCTTCCTTCCTTCCTTGACACGCCGGCCGGCAAGGGCAGAATCGTTCTAGCTAGGCGTGCTTGCATCTCGTTGCCGCCCGCCACTCGCCACGGCCGCCACCTGAATTGTAGGGGTGCCTTCGTTCTGCTGCGCACGTACGCACAGTGCCTGTTCGGCACAATGCTCGTCAGCCCGGAGTGATCCCACGCCACCGCGCCTTCACGGCCGGACACATGCATGCCACGAAAGATCCATTCATTCTTACTTAATTCGTCCCTCGTGCAGCTGGTGGTCATGCCGCCGCCGGTGATGGGCGTGGCCTGCTGCGCCTGCTCGTCACCGGCGCCCACGGAAAAGCACCTACGGACCCGACACCGTCCACCTCGCCGGCTTCCCGGACTAACAAGACGCCCATGACTCAAGCCGCCGTACATCCATGGAGACATGGGCGCGGCGAGGCACGGCCGGCCGGCGTCCGCAGGACGGCAGGAGCCAGGCGCGTGCAGCGAGCGGGCACACGATGGCGAGGCGGGTGCAAAAGCAGCTGCTCGAAAAGATTGGATCTAAGTTGCTTCACGTTGGTACGTGCATTTTCTGATGTGCATGATCAACCAAACAAACAACACACATGAGCCATTTTCATCGATCGATCGGTCGATCGAGGAGTACAACACTCACATTCATGCATCAGCTACGTGCGTGCATGGTGTAGCAGCTTTGAGTCCATCAGCTTTCAGCTGGGGGTCTCTCTCTTATTGCTTGCTTTTGGCTCTTCTCACTGCTTTGCCTACGTCTCGCAATGTCATGCACACTTACCTGTATATATATGCACATGCACGTGAAAAACATAGATTTGGTAGATGAGTTAATTATTACTCCCTATCACCGCAAGAGAAAATACTAACCGTCCCCGCCAGGTCAGCGTTGTTGCCACCATGAACGGCACGCTCAGGGGCGGAGCCAGGATTTGGATATGAGGGTGTGGGGGAGGGGGGGGGGGGGGGGGGGGTCGAAGAAGCAAGGATCAATTCTCACACTCGCATAGCAACATTCATTTTCGAATAACATTACATTTATAATTTGTCTAAGCTATACAAGTCGTAACAACAAATGTGGTCATACTGTTTGTTTAAATTTAGCCATGCACACATTTCTCTACTACTATAGTACACATTTTTTTGAATATTTTGAATCTACCTTCTTCTCTCTTCTTTTACCCGTAACTTCCAGAGTAGATTCATCTGTAGCCGTCAACTCTATCAAATCGAACGGCCTCTGTCACTTGGATTCACCACCCAAGTAGTTCCCGCCAAACCTGAAAACGAGTCGCCCTTCTAGAGGACTCCACAACCCACGGTAGGCTCCAGGCTTCACATGTATCTCCTGCGCCAGCGCGTCGGAGCTGTGGAGGTGTGGAGTGTGCCACGTGCCGGCGTGTGCGGTCGTGTCTGCCGGATTTGGGCGCCGCCGTGCTTCCTGATAACGACTGGCTAGGCGAGCGCAACTGCGGGATGGCCGGGTCGTCACAGCGCCGGCGACATGGCAGTCCGGCAGCGGGATAGCTGGGTCGTGCACTGTGCCTGCAACTGCGGGATGGCCGGGTCGTGCACTGCGCCTGCGCCTGTCGGATGCCCCGTGGGGTGGGGGGCAGAGACACGGGAGAAGGGGCGGCGGCGCCGTGGCGCTCCGCTCGATTGCCCTTTTTTCAGGGAACTCGCTCGCAGCCAGTGCGAGGGAGCTTTTTTTTTTTGAGAAGAAGAAGAAGAACCAGTGCGAGGGAGCTGATCTGATGTTGACGATTCTGAATGGGGCTCCATACAGTTGGCCCAGTGGCAAGCTTCAAGGCCCGTGTGCGTATAGCCAATTGTCAGCCCAAACCATATTTTAGCCTATCTGGTAAGGCAGGAAAACAAAAGGTCGAGCACATACCTCTCAAATAAAATAAAAAGTTTATTTTTGAGGAAAAATAAAATCAAAATGGGTTTCTAATAAAAAGTAAGAAAAAAAAACAGAAGGTCGAGCGGAACGGCTGTTCTCACGTTTTTGCATGAATTTTACGATGATACCATTCATTTACGTGTATATGTATATATGGACTGATACATACCCATTTTTCTGCAAATAAAGAAAGGTAAAAAAAAAGGTCGAGCGGAACGGCTGTTCTCACGTTTTTGCATGAATTTTATGATGCTACCATTCATTTCCATGTATATGTATATATGGACTGATACATACCCATTTTTTCGCAAAAATATTGAATATGCATGGTGTAGAATGCATTGTATTCCATCTACGTCCAAGTGATGTAGAATGCATGGAGATGATTTTTTTTCTGAAAAAAATATATAATTTTGATCCCATGATGTGATTTAACGGTTTGAGAGTATTAACAACAAGTTTGTCAAGTAAGTGTTTAACCAAAATTACTCTTAACATGTTTTGAAAAAAAAAACAAATTTGTTCATGAACATTGTAACTCCGCAAGAGGTTGTGAAGTTAAAACTCCATATAAAAAGTGCTTCATTTATATTTAAAATTTTCTTCTTGTATGCAAATTTTTAATTAAGAATGCACACGTGCAAAGCACGTGCCTTCGACTAGTATCTATAAGATCATAAGAGTTACTCCCTCAATCCCATATTAAGTGTCGCTCAATGGAGAGAGTGATAATCTGCACTATTCTTAATTCCTCTCAAGGTTAAACTAGACAATATTGTATAGCTAAATGGAAGCAACTGAAAAATTAGATCTTATCTCATCTCAGTACATGTTGTAATTAACTATTCTTATGAATTAAGTGATTTACAATTGGTGCATCAAAGAGTAGATTAGCTGTATGTGTGTACCTTAAGAAACGATCTAGCCAGAGAGTTCACTGCGCCAACTGCGTGCGGAAAGCCGGCGACGGCAAAAGGAGGCCGCCGTTGCAGGTCTACCAAGTGGCCAGGTTGAAGATAGTATATATAGATACTCACAGCAGGTCTGCAATCTCTTGTCCTCCTGCGGTGTTCTTGTATGTGACTCTGGACGGCGGCAAGGCGAACGGCGGCAAGCGGCCACGGGAAGCGCCCTAGACCTAGACTCCCATATAGCAGCGAGACGAAGATACACTACACGTTCGATCTGATCAGACGCAGATACACACCGGTCGATCTGCTGATTCTGATCGATGGCAGGGCAAAGCCACGATGCCACATGGGCTGGGCTTTTTAGTTCTGTGCGTTGTTGATCAAGGTTGGGCTAATTAGCTTAATTATTTCCGCTCAAAAAAATAGCTTAATTATTACTCCCGGCCATTAGCACAGCAATAGTACCACACTGCTCGCTGAAATTAGTTGGGGTGTGCGATCGGTTGGGTGGGGGGGGGGGGGGGGGTGGAGCAGGGCTGCCCCCCCCCCCCCCCCCCCCCCCCCGGATTCCCGGCCCCTCGCACCGCCAAAGAGGCCACTGGAGGGGGGAGGAACCTGCAAGCTTGACACCGGTGATGGACATTCATGAACAACACTTCTCACTTATCACATGTGTGTATGTTAGGGGAGGGGGGGGGGGGGGGGGGGGGGGAGGAAGTTTCGAAAGAAAAAGAGGAAGGGGAGGCGGAGTAGAAAAAAAGCTAATTCATGTTTATAAGAATGTTTTCAGTGACATTTTAATTATGAAAATTAATAACTAACTCATGTGAACTGAACAAATATGGGCAAACTTGTTTAAATTCTCAGAAATATTTAATAATTCATATTTTTGTGTCATTTTCATTCCTGGCAAATGTGGATATTAATCCCTCCGCCCTCTAATGGTGGCATGTAATTTGTATGGAGAAGTCTTCCACTTTTGCTCTTCATCGCGCATGGTGGAGCAAAATAGTTTTTCTAGCCGAAGTTGTATGTACCGGACAAGCATCCATTTTCTCGCGCTATGTGCTTTCCACCCGCAAGAAAGAATTTTCTCACCATATGTTTCCCTCTGATATCTCCCACCCAAAAGTGTTCACCCAATTTCTCATGCCGTGTGTTTCTCGTTCAATATGTGCCACTGAAAGTTTCCCGCCCAATATTTGACGCCAAGTGTTTCCCGCCTGGTGTGTGTGGCTCAAAAGTTTTCCGGCCGTTATATCACTCCGTGTGTTTCTTGTCAATATCTCCCGCTCTAAAGTTTTCCGCCCAATTGCTCATGCCATTTCCTGCGTGATGTCTCCCACCCTAAATTTTCCTGCCCAAATTTCTTGCTCTGTGTTTTTTCCGCCTGGTATCTCTTGCCTGGAAGTTATTAATGAACCTTTTAAAGCAACTATACACATGGTATTTCAACAAATTTGTTATTTTATGCTAATAAATACAAAATGTATGTTATTGGACGTGTCGTTCCCTTGGTAAAAATTATTCTAGTAGCATTCTACTCTGCAAATGAGTACTCAAAGTGTTGACAAATACTTTTGAGGATACTCCCTCCGTTCCAAAATATAGTGCGCCCGCGCTTCCCGAGATTTAACTTTGACCATAAATTTAACCAACGAGACCGACTGCGGTGGGAGCAAAATTTATATAATTGAAAACTTCTTTCGAATACGAATTCACTTACATAACTTTTGCTCCTGCCGCAATCAGTCTTGTTGGTTAAATTTATGGTTAAAGTTGAAGCACGGAAACTGAGAACGCAGTATATTTTGGAACGGAGGGAGTAGTTAATTACTACCTCCGCCCGGGTTTAAAAGGCCCACAGACCAAAGCGCTAGTACCAAGACGAGCTCATAGTAATCTTCAAAAGAATGACCAACCATAGCGAGCAAAACTCCTCTGCCTTTGTGCCTCATTAATTCTTTGCCTACTCTGCGTTGGGCCGGCTGGCTGAACGAAACACATGCATTGGCTGCATGCACTCGCTCACCTTGTTGCATCGATGTGTTTGCAATAATTACTCCAAGTAGGAGGAATAAATACCGGGCTCCGTCTGGACAATGGCCCATGTGCACAGATGTTCCAGAGAATCTGTAAAATGGCAAAGCATGTCATAATGAGGAGCAATACTAGACCTTGTTGCATGCACACTAGTACTCTCTCACCTTGTTGCATCGATGTGTTTGCAATAATAACTCCAAGTACGAGGAGCAATGATATACCTACGAAGATAATGTATACGTGAGTTAAACCCCCCCCCCCCCCCCCCCCCCGCGGAGAATCGGAGGGGGGGGGGGGGGGAAGAGATAATAAGCGAGAAGGATTTACGCGGAACTTTCGTAACTTCACGTAGGTGTAGAATTATTGAAGTACGAGCCAATAGAAAGCATGAGATGCTTTGCATGCGGCCTTTTTAATTTCGGACGCACCTAAGCTGCTCAGGGAACTAAAAATCATGGACGGAGCCACGAAGGTAGTATTATACATTCTAGCTATGCTTCATAACTAAAATCTATAAAGTGAGAAGTTGTAGCTCACTTGAAACAATATGATATATTTTTTGTTCATCGGGTCAAAATTTACAGGCCATTTAATGTAAATCATTATTTTATGTGATATGATAGTTCATGCTATCATTTTTCATGTTCTACTTTGTTGTTAAAAATTATTTCCCCACATTTCTCATCATAATTTGTACTTAAGAACTATTTTTAAACACATATTTAGGGTAGGTACGTGGTAGAGTGACGAAAGTTAACATCCGACTGATGGCAAATTGTTTTTTTATGTTTATTTATTACATTTTTTCTTTATTCATAGTCTTATTAAAAATGGTCCCTCTCAACCCAACACATGTTTAAAAGAATGAAAGACGACGAAAGAGCAAGCTAACATAGTTTTCAAAAATGTCTTAGAGCATCTACAGTCGGATAAAGCAAATTCGACTCCTCAAACCCCAGCAGATGCGCCAGAAGGATGCCTCAAATAATCTCTTCCACAACCGGATACATCAATTAAGAAACATCAAGTCCATACTATTACATGCAACATGAAATCTAAAGTAAGCAGAGTTCGTCCGGATCCGCCATGCCCATGTCCGGTGTCTGGCCGCGCCCCTCGAAGTGTTGCTCCGGTCGCTGGTGAGTAAGAGTAGGACATGGGACACACACCGACTCACGGGACTCTAGGCGTCGCCATCTCCCATGACATACTCTTCCTCGTCAGAGTCTGGAGGCTTGACGGTGCCGTTCAATGTTAGGTCAGCGATGGATCCTTCGTGGTCAGAGGAACGTCCGCCACGATGCGGCTGCGGCGCCCGGGCTTGCATCCCATCGGTCAAGGCGCCACAGAGTGCGAATCCGCCTCGTCGACGCATGTCGCGTGTACTACCACAGCCTCCCGTGCCCTTTGCCTCGCACGGCGGGCACGACACACCATACATACACTCAGCGGACGGGCCACAAATGGCCTCGTTGTTGGCGTTCCAACGAAGAGGCTGCACGTCCACCATGGCGCTCGGGCACCAGATGGAGTGCACCGCCTCCGGTAAGGCAACGACGACCTGCCTCACTCCAGATCCACACACCATTTGGGGCGGATCGAGTCTGAGCACAGTCATGCATTCTCACCGCGGGCGTGGCGGAGCGCAATGCGGACTCGGGCCCGATTGGGATGAAGTCCCAGTTCGTAGATTGCCTGGCGGAGGACTCAAATCCGCCGCCTTCCATGCCGGAGAAGGTCGGATATTGCCAGACAGGAGCTTGGGGGTGGAGTGGAGTGGCTAGGATTTGGTCTGGGGGGCGAATGGGGATGAATATATTTAGGGTTAGATGGACCAGCATGGGCTGGGTCCAACATGGCGGGCGTGCCCGTACCACTCCATATTTGATCGGGATACGAGGGGTGTTCGCTCAGATGTTTGAGTGGAGTTTGAGGCGTCCGACTGTAGATGCTCTTATATCGTGCGATAGAGCTAGTGAGCAGTATGGGGGACTCGAACCCAACACCTAAATGTGAGGGACATTTTTCTATACCGTTGCGCTATGTCATAATTTTTTATCGGATGTCCATGAAAGGACCGCTATGTCATAATTTTTGTCAGTATAGAAACGTTTCTGTATTTTTATAATATATTTCTTTACGAAGGAAGTACTTTGTGTTGGGGAACGTAGTAATTTCAAAAAAATTTCTACGCACACGCAAGATCATGGTGATGGTATAGCAACGAGAGGGGAGAGTGTTGTTCACGTACCCTCGTAGACCGTAAGCGGAAGCGTTATGACAATGCGGTTGATGTAGTCGTACGTCTTCACGATCCGACCGATCCAAGTAACGAACGTACGGCACCTCCGTGTTCAGCACACGTTCAGCTCGATGACGTTCCCCGGGCTACAATCCAGCAAAGCGTCGGGGATGAGTTCCGTCAGCACGACGGCGTGGTGATGATGATGATGTTCTTCAGGCGCAGGGCTTCGCCTAAACTCCGCGACGATATGACCGAGGTGGAATATGGTGGAGGGGGGCACCGCACACGGCTAAGGAACGATCCATAGATCAACTTGTGTGTCCTAGGGGTGCCCCCTCCCCCGTATATAAAGGGGGAGAGGAGGAGGGGGCCGTCCAAGGGGGGAGGCGCGCCCTAGGGGGGGCAACCCTACTCCAAGTAGGTTTGGCCCCCCCTTTCCTATTAGGAGTAGGAGAGGGAAGGAAGTGAGGGGAGGGAAGAAGGAAAGGGGGGGCCGGCCCCCCTCCCAATTCGGATTGGACTTGGGGGGGGGCACGCCCCCTCCTTTCCACTAAGGCCCAATAAGGCCCATATACTTACCGGGGGGTTCCGGTAACCTCCCGGAGCTCCGGTATATTCCCAATCTCATCCAGAACCTTTCTGGTATCCAAATATGTCCGTCCAATATATCAATCTTTATGTCTCGACCATTTCGAGACTCCTCGTCAGGACCGTGATCACATCCGGGACTCCGAACAAACTTCGGTACATCAAAACTTATAAACTCATAATAAAACTGTCATCATAACGTTAAGCGTGCGGACCCTACGGGTTCGAGAACTATGTAGACATGACCTAGAGCTATTCTCGGTCAATAACCAATAGCGGAACCTGGATGTCCATATTGGTTCCTACATATTCTACGAAGATCTTTATCGGTCAAACCGCATAACAACATACGTTGTTCCCTTTGTCATCGGTATGTTACTTGCCCGAGATTCGATCGTCGGTATCCAATACCTAGTTCAATCTCGTTACCGGCAAGTCTCTTTACTCGTTCCGTAATACATCATTTCATAACTAGCTCATTAGTTACAATGCTTGCAAGGCTTAAGTGATGTGTATTACCGAGAGGGCCCAGAGATACCTCTCCAACAATCGGAGTGACAAAACCTAATCTCGAATTATGCCAACTCAACATGTACCTTTGGAGACACCTGTAGAGCACCTTTATAATCACCCAGTTATGTTGTGAAGTTTGGTTGCACACAAAGTGTTCCTCCGGTAAACGGGAGTTGCATAATCTCATAGTTACAGGAACATGTATAAGTTATGAAGAAAGCAATAGCAACATACTAAACGATCAAGTGCTAGGCTAACGGAATGGGTCATGTCAATCACATCATTCTCCTAATGATTTGATCCCGTTAATCAAATGACAACTCTTTTGTCCATGGCTAGGAAACATAACCATCTTTGATAAACGAGCTAGTCAAGTAGAGGCATACTAGTGACTATATGTTTGTCTATGTATTCACACATGTATCATTGTTTCCAGTTAATACAATTCTAGCATGAATAATAAACATTTATCATGATATGATGAAATAAATAATAACTTTATTATTGCCTCTAGGGCATATTTCCTTCAGTCTCCCACTTGCACTAGAGTCAATAATCTAGATTACATAGTAATGATTATAACACCCATGGAGTCTTGGTGCTGATCATGTTTTGGTCGTGAGAGAGGCTTAGTCAACGGGTCTGCAACATTCAGATCCGTATGTATCTTGCAAATCTCTATGTCTCCCACTTGGACTTGGTCCCGGATGGAATTGAAGCGTCTCTTGATGTGCTTGGTCCTCTTGTGAAATCTGGATTTCTTTGCCAAGGCAATTGCACCAGTATTGTCACAGAAGATCTTCATTGGTCCCGATGCACTAGGTATAACACCTAGATCGGTAATGAACTCCTTCATCCAGACTCCTTCATTTGCTGCTTCCGAAGCAGCTATGTACTTTGCTTCACATGTAGATCCCGCCACGACGCTTTGTTTAGAACTGCACCAACTTACAGCTCCACCGTTTAATAAAAATGCGTATCCAGTTTGCGATTTAGAATCGTCCGGATCAGTGTCAAAGCTTGCATCGACGTAACCATTTACGACTAGCTCTTTGTCACCTCCATATACGAGAAACATATCCTTAGTCCTTTTCAGGTATTTCAGGATGTTCTTGACCGCTGTCCAGTGATCCACTCCTGGATTACTTTGGTACCTCCCTGCCAAACTAATAGCAAGGCACTCATCAGGTCTGGTACACAGCATTGCATACATGATAGAGCCTATGGCTGAAGCATAGGGAACTCCCTTCATTTTCTCTCTATCTTTTGCAGTGGTCGGGCATTGAGTCTGACTCAATTTTATACCTTGTAATACAGGCAAGAACCGTTTCTTTGCCTGATCCATATTGAACCTTTTCAACACTTTATAAAGGTATGTGCATTGTGAAAGTCCAATCAAGCGTCTTGATCTATCTCTATAGATCTTGACGCCCAATATGTAAGCAGCTTCACCGAGGTCTTTCATTAAAAAACTTTTATTCAAGTATCCTTTTATGCTATCCAGAAATTCTATATCATTTCCAATCAACAATATGTCTTCCACATATAATATTAGAAATGCTACAGAGCTCCCACTCACTTTCTTGTAAATACAGGCTTCTCCAAAAGTCTGTATAAAACCATATGCTTTGATCACACTATCAAAGCGTTTATTCCAACTTCGAGAGGCTTGCACCAGACCATAGATTGATCGCTGGAGCTTGCACACTTTGTTAGCTCCCTTAGGATCGACAAAACCTTCGGGTTGCATCATATACAACTCTTCTTCCAGAAATCCATTCAGGAATGCAGTTTTGACATCCATTTGCCATATTTCATAATCATAAAATGCGGCAATTGCTAACATGATTCGAACAGCTTAAGCATCGCTACTGGTGAGAAGGTCTCATCGTAGTCAACCCCTTGAACTTGTCGAAAACCTTTCGCAACAAGTCGAGCTTTATAAACAGTTACATTACCGTCAGCGTCAGTCTTCTTCTTAAAGATCCATTTGTTGGAAATATGCCCTAGAGGCAATAATAAAAGGATTATTATTATATTTCCTTGTTCGTGATAATTGTCTTTTATTCATGCTATAATTGTATTATCCGGAAATCATAATACACGTGTGAATACATAGACCACAATACGTCCCTAGTAAGCCTCTAGTTGACTAGCTCGTTGGTCAACAGATAGTCATGGTTTCCTGACTATGGACATTAGATGTCATTGACAACGGGATCACGTCATTAGGAGAATGACGTGATGGACAAGACCCAATCCTAAGCATAGCACAAGATCGTGTAGTTCGTTTTGCTAGAGCTTTTCCAATATCAAGTATCTTTTCCTTAGACCATGAGATCGTGTAACTCCCGGATACCGTAGGAGTGCTTTGGGTGTACCAAACGTCACAACGTAACTGGGTGACTATAAAGGTGCACTACAGGTATCTCCAAAAGTGTCTGTTGGGTTGACACGGATCGAGACTGGGATTTGTCACTCCGGATAATGGAGAGGTATCACTGGGTCCACTCGGTAGTGCATCATCATAATGAGCTCAAAGTGACCAAGTGTCTGGTCACGGGATCATGCATTACGGTACGAGTAAAGTGACTTGCCGGTAACGAGACTGAACGAGGTATTGGGATACCGACAATCGAGTCTCGGGCAAGTAACATACCGTCTGACAAAGGGAATAGTATACGGGGTTGCTTGAATCCTCGACATCGTGGTTCATTCGATGAGATCATCGAGGAGTATGTGGGAGCCAACATGGGTATCCAGATCCCGCTGTTGGTTATTGACCGGAGAGCCGTCTCGGTCATGTCTGCATGTGTCCCGAACCCGTAGGGTCTACACACTTAAGGTTCGGTGACGCTAGGGTTGTATGAATATGAGTATGCAGCAAACTGAATGTTGTTCAGAGTCCTGGATGAGATCCCGGACGTCACGAGGAGTTCCGGAATGGTCCGGAGGTAAAGAAAACTATATAGGAAGTGTTGTTTCGGCCATCGGGAAAGTTTCGGGGTCACCCGATATTGTACCGGGACCACCGGAAGGGTCCCGGGGGTCCACCGGGTGGGGCCACCTATCTCGGAGGGCCCCGTGGGCTGAAGTGGGAGGGGAACCAGCCCCTAGTGGGCTGGTGCGCCCCCCTGGGCCCCCCCTCTGCGCCTAGGGTTGGAAACCCTCGGTGGGGGGCGCCCCACTTGCCTTGGGGGGCACTCCACCCCCCTGGCCGCCGCCCCCTTGGGAGATTGGATCTCCCAGGGCTGGCGCCCCCCTGGGGGCCTATATAAAGGAGGGCAGGGGGGAGGGCAGCCACACCCTGTGCATTGGCGCCTCCCTCCCCCTGCTACACCTCGTCCTCCTCCCGCGGCAGCTTGGCGAAGCCCTGCCGGAGTTCTGCTGCATCCACCACCACGCCATTGTGCTGCTGGATCATCATCAACCTCTCCTTTCCCCTTGCTGGATCAAGAAGGAGGAGACGTCATCCGCTCCATACGTGTGTTGAACGCGGGTGCTGTCCGTTCGGCACTTGGTCATCGGTGATTTGAATCACGGCGAATACGACTCCATCATCACCGTTCTCTTGAACGCTTCCGCACGCGATCTACAAAGTGGTATGTAGATGCAATCTCTCTCCCATGACTCGTTGCTTAGATGAACTCATATATGGATCTTGGTGAAACCGTAGAAAAAAAATTAATTTTCTACAACGTTCCCCAACAGTGGCATCATGAGCTAGGTCTATGCGTAGTTCTCTATTGCACGAGTAGAACACAATTTTGTTGTGGGCGTAGATCTTGTCAACTTGCTTGCCGCTACTAGTCTTTTCTTGCTTCAGCGGTATCGTGGGATGAAGTGGCCCGGACCGACCTTACACGTACGCTTACGTGAGACAGGTTCCACCGACTGACATGCACTAGTTGCATAAGGTGGCTAGCGGGTGTCTGTCTCTCCTACTTTAGTTGGAGCGGATTAGATGAAAAGGGTCCTTATGAAGGGTAAATAGAAGTTGACAATGTCCGTCCGTCCGGTCCGTCCACCTGCAGCAGCAGCAGCCATGACGGCTTCCTTGTCCACCTGCAGCAGCAACTTGTACAGATCAAAGCAACCTGCACCCAAAGCAAACACACGAGGAATCATAGGGAGGCAGGGGAGATGAAGACAAGATGCAACAACTAAATCAGACAAGGACCAAACTAATAGTTGTGTCAGTGTAATTTGTACCAAACACTGCACCGGCAATAGAGACTAAGGCAAGCAGACATGGGGGCATCTAGTGGATCTGACGATGATGAGGAAGAGAAGAAAAAAGGGAGGGGATTTGGGTAGTGTGAATCGAAACAACCTTGGCGGTCGCCGGTGAGCTTGACCTGGACGCCCTTATCAACGAACCTTGCCAGGTCGAGCGCCGTCTCCTTGCAACCCGCCTGAGCAAAACCACAACGCAGAGTCGCATCAGCAGAATTAGATCAGCAAATAGTCCGTACAACCACACCATAGGGTTAGCCGAAGCTTGCCATCTCGCTCCTTGGAACCCAGCCGAATCCTGCTCCGCCGACCTCCTCTCTCCTCGAGCACGTGAACCGACGGAGAGCCCGAGCAAAGAAAATTTTCGCTAGAAATCAATCGCCACCGCAGCTGAGGAAGGAACACTCTCGCGTAGGAAGGAAGCAGAGGCGGCTCCTAGGGGTGTGGGGCTTGTGGCTATGGGCTGTGGACCTGGATCCATGGGTGATGGGTGGGCGAGGGGCTAGGGTTTCGCCCTCATCCGTCTGTCCACCTTAGGAGGGAGGGAGGTCGCCAGTGGTGATGGGGTCGGTGGAGGCGGTCGCTGGTGGGGGTCAGTGTCGGTGGCGGGATTGGAGAGGAGGGGATCTCCAGCCAGGAAGGGGAGGGGAGGGGAGTGGAGGTGGCACCGGCGGCGGAGTGGATGCGGTCGCCAGCAGCTGGTTCGTGGGGAGAGGAGGGTTGGTTGGTTGGTTGGGACGGCACCATTCGTGGGGCACGGCAGCGGCGTGTCGATAACGAGGTGAGGGTGTGTGGTGGGCAGGTTGGTTCGGTTGGGTGGTGAGGGAAGGGGAGGGCCGAAAGGAGGAGGGCGTGGGGGAGGCCACGAACGAAGGCGAGCTCCGCCGGAAGGAGGTGGCAGTGGCGGCGATGGATCTGGTAGGAAGCAGGCGAGCTCTCTCCATCGGGCGAGATAGCGAGGAGACGCGTGATCTGGAAGGGGATCGATGGATGGATGTCGAAACTGGAAAGAAAGGAGGCGGGGGGTGGATGCAAAATGACCATATAGGGTTTCGGGGTTGGTATGGAAGGGTTGAGGACGACCGTTGGATCCGCGAGCATCCGACGGTGTTTGATGCACGATCCGCGTGATACGCCAACAGACCAATCAGAATGCAGTACGACATTATGACCATCTAAATTGGTCGTAGTTGACTAAAAATAATTTTTGAGTGTCCAAAATGAGTTTTTTTGTGAAGGACCTACCATATATTTGTTGTAAAATTGGACCAAATCAATTTTCTAAAATATTAGGCCATATTTAATGCATAATAGACCACATGGTTGGGTGTCAAAAGCTTTTATCCACCTCTCATGAAAAAGACAAATTTCTGCCGATTCATTTGGAAGCGGGTCAAATTTGAACTGCGGCTGCCTCATAGTTTGCTATTTATTTTTCCCAAAAGTCATTTATAGGTGCAAAAGTATCTATTTAATCAGATAAATACCAAAAGTTTTCCAAGAGTCAACCACTAGCTAGGAACGGTCATGCCCGCTGTTTTGACCGCATTTTGAAACGGGCATGAAAAATTCAAAAAAGACAAAAAAAATGGAAAACCTTCGCGGTGTGTCATTATATGTGGTCAAGTTACCAGGAAAAATAATAAACTTCTAATACGATAATTATTTTAAAAAGTGTTCTCAGAAACGAGTTATCATGTGTGGAGATCAATGGCTTTCAAGTCAGATGATCAATCATGTGGCCACATTCATGGCATAGTTTATTCAAATGATCTCATATTGTGCACCATGGTGCATATTGTAATGACAAACAATGTTGACTAAGGAAGTTTTCATTTTCTTTGCACGAAAAAAATCATTTTCCATGTTTCGAGTGCCCACAATGAGTTTTTTTTGTGAAGGACCTACCATATATTTGTTGCAAAATTTCACCAAATAAATTTTCTAAAATATTAGGCCATGTTTAATGCACAATTGACCAAATGTTTGGGTGTCAAAAGTTTCGATCCACCTCTGGTGAAAAGTACAAATTTTCGGCAATCTAGTTGGAAGGGGTCAAGTTTGAACTGCAGCTGCCTTATAGTTTGCTCTTTATTTTTTGCAAAAAACATTTTTAGGTACATAAGTATCTATTTAATCAGAGAAACACCAAAAAATTCCAAGATTCAACCACTAGCTAGGAACGGTCATGCCCGCCGTTTTGACCGCATTTTGAAACAGACATAAAAAATGCAAAAAAAACAAAAAAGTGGAAAACCTCCGCATTGTGTCATTATATGTGACCAAGTTACCAACAAAAATTATAAACTTGTAATACGGCAATTATTTTAAAAAAGTGTTCGCGGAAATTAGCTATCATGTGTGAAGATTCATGGCTTTCAAGCCAAATGATCAGTCTTATGGCCACATTCATGACATAGTTTGTTCAAATGATCTTATATCGTGCATAAGGGTGCATCTGGGAATGGCAAATAATGTTGCCTAAAGAAGTTTTCATTTTCTTTGGACGAAAAATCATTTTCCATTTTTTTGGAGTGTCGAAAATGAGTTTTTTGTGAAGGACCTACCATATATTTGTTGCAAAACTGGACCAAATAATTTTTCTAAAACATGAGGCCCATTTTAATGCACAATTGACCAAATGGTTGGGTGTCAAAATTTCGATCCACCTCTGGTGAAAAAGACAAATTTCTGCCAATCCAGCTGGAAGCGGGTCAAGTTTGAACTGCAACTGCATTATAGTTTGCTCTTTATTTTTTCCAAAAATCATTTTAGGTACATAAGTATCTATTTAGTCAGAGAAACACCAAAAAAGTTCCAAGATTCAACCACTGGCTAGGATCGGTCATGCCCGCCATTTTGATCGCATTTTGAAACGGGCATAAAAAATTCAAAAAAGATCAAAAATTTGGAAAACCTTCGCATTGTGTCATTATATGTGACCAAGTTACGAGAAAAAATTATAAACTTGTAATATGGCAAGTATTTTAAAAATGTTTTCTCGGAAATGAGCTATCATGTGTGAAGATTCATGGCTTTCAAGCCAAATGATCAGTCTTATGGCCACATTCATGACATAGTTTGTTAAGTTGATCTTATATCGTGCACAAGGGTGCATCTTGGAATGGCAAACAAATGTTTCCTAAGGAAGTTTTCATTTTCTTTTGATAAAAATTTCAATTTCCATTTTTTGAGTGCCCAAAATGAGTTTTTTTGTGAAGGACCTACCATATATTTGTTGCAAAATTGGACCAAATAAATTTTCTAAAATTTTAGGCCATTTTTAATGCACAATTGACCAAATGGTTGGGTGTCAAAAGTTTCGATCCACCTCTGGTGAAAAAGACAAATTTCCACCAATCAGAAGTGGGTCAAGTTCGAACTACATCTGCCTTATAGTTTGCTCTTTATTTTTTTTGAAAATCATTTCTAGTTACATAAGTACCTATTTAATCAAAGAGACACGAAAAAAATTCCAAGATTCAACCACTAGCTAGGAACGGTCATACCCGCCGTTTTGACCGCATTCTGAAACGGGCATAAAAAATTCAAAAAAAATCAAAAAAATAGAAAACCTTCGCGTTGCGTCATTATATGTGACCAAGTTACCAGCAAAAATTATAAACTGGTAATACGGAAATTATTTTAAAAAAAGTGTTCTCGGAAATGAGCTATCATGTGTGAAGATTCATGGCTTTCAAGCCAAATGATTAGTCTTATGGCCACATTCATGACATAGTTTATTCAAATGATCTTATATCATGAAGAAGGGTGCATCTTGGAATGGAAAACAAATGTTGCCTAAGAAAGTTTTCATTTTCTTTGGACGGAAATTTCATTTTTCCTTTTTTCGAGTGCCCAAAATGAGTTTTTTGTGAAGGACGTACCATATATTTGTTGCAAAATTGGACCAAATAAATTTTATAAAATATTATGCCATGTTTAATGCACAATTGACCAAATGGTTGGGTGTCAAAAGTTTCAATCCACCTTTGGTGAAAAAGACAAATTTTCGCCAATCTAGGTGGAAGCGGGTCAAGTTTGAACTGCATCTGCCTTATAGTTTGCTCTTTATTTTTCCGAAAATCATTTCTAGTTACATAAGTGCCTATTTAATCAAAGAGACACGAAAAAAATTCCAAGATTCAACCACTAGCTAGGAACGGTCATGCCCGCTGTTTTGACCGCATTCTGAAACGGGCATAAAAAATTCAAAAAAAATCAAAAAATTAGAAAACCTTCGCGTTGTGTCATTATATGTGACCAAGTTACCAGCAAAAATTATAAACTTGTAATACGGAAATTATTTTCAAAAAAGTGTTCTCGGAAATGAGCTATTATGTGTGAAGATTCATGGCTTTCAAGCCAAATGATTAGTCTTATGGCCACATTCATGACATAGTTTATTCAAATGATCTTATATCATGCACAAGGGTGCATCTTGGAATGGCAAACAAATGTTGCCTAAGAAAGTTTTCATTTTCTTTGGACGGAAACTTCACTTTCCATTTTTCGAGTGGCCAAAATGAGTTTTTTGTGAAGGACCTACCATATATTTGTTGCAAAATTGGACCAAATAAATTTTATAAAATATTAGGCCATGTTTAATGCACAATTGACCAAATGGTTGGGTGTCAAAAGTTTCGATCCACCTCTGGTGAAAAAGACAAATTTTCGCCAATCTAGGTGGAAGCGGGTCAAGTTTGAATTGCATCTGCCTTATAGTTTGCTCTTTATTTTTTCCAAAAATCATTTTTAGGTACATAAGTATCTATTTAATCAGAGAAACACCAAAATAATTCCAGCATTCAACCACTAGCTAGGAACGGTCATGCCCGCCGTTTTGACCGCATTTTGAAACGGGCATAAAAAATCAAAAAAATGAAAAAATTGGAAAACCTTCGCATTGTGTCATTATATGTGACCAAATTACCAGCAAAAATTATAAACTTGTAATACGTCAATTATTTTTAAAAAGTGTTCTTGGAAATTAACTATCATGTGTGAAGATTCGTGGCTTTCAAGCCAAATATTCAGTCTTATGGCCACATTCATGACATAGTTTGTTCAAATGATCTTATATCGTGCACAAGGGTGCATCTTGGAATGGCAAGCAATGTTGCCTAAAGAAGTTTTCATTTTCTTTGGATGAAAAATCATTTTCCATTTTTTCGAGTGCCGAAAATGAGTTTTTTTGTGAAGGACCTACCATATATTTGTTGCAAAATAGGACCAAATAAATTTTCTAACATATGAGGCCATGTTTAATGCACAATTGATCAAATGGTTGGGTGTCAAAAGTTTCGATCCACCTCTGGTGAAAAAGACAAATTTCCGCCAATCCAGCTAGAAGCGGGTCAAGTTTGAACTGCAGCTGCCTTATAGTTTGCTCCTTATTTTTTCCAAAAATCATCTATAGGTATATAATTATATATTTAATCAGAGAAACACCAAAAAACACCAAGATTCAACAACTAGCTAGAAACGGTCATGCCCGCCATTTTGACCGCATTTTGAAACGGGCATAAAAAATTCGACAAAAATCAAAAAATTGGAAAACCTTCGCATTGTGTCATTCTATGTGACCAAGTTACCAGCAAAAATTATAAACTTGTAATACGACAATTATTTTAAAAAAGTGTTCTAGGAAATGAGCTATCATGTATGAAGATTAATGGCTTTCAAGCCAAATGATCAGTCTTACACTACTAGAAAAAGGGCTATAGATGGGATTGGCACTAATGGCGCACCACCTTCTGATGCGCCATTAGTGTTGAAACTACTAATGGCGCACCTGGCCCACGGTGCGCCATTAGTATCAAAAAAATATTTTTGAACTAGTGCGCCTGTCCAAACATACTAATGGCGCATCCATAGGAAGTGCGCCATTAGTAGTTGTAACTAGTAATGGCGCACCAGTCAGAAAGTGCGCCACTAATGTTGTTTTTTTTTTATTTTTTATTCCTTTTTCTGCAAAACTACTAATGGCGCACTCACCCGCGGTGCGCCATTACTAGTTTAAACTAGTAATGGCGCATCGTGTGGGAGTGCGCCATTAGTATCTTTTTTTTTGCAAAACTACTAATGGCGCACCACCAGGTGGTGCGCCATTAGTAACCTTGATTACTAATGGCGCATTTGTGGTTGGTGCGCCATTAGTAAGTGGGCAGCAACAAGATATTTTGGACAGCCTCTCCTCCCACACTCACTTTCTCCCCACTTCATTCTCTCCACCGCCTCCTCCTTGTCTCGGGTGCCTCCTCTTTTTCACCTCATTTCCACCATAGATTCATTCAAATTAAGTGGTTAAGTTACCTTGTTTTTGTAGGTAAGTAAGGGGGGAAGCTATATTTATGTTGTTCTCCCTACAACAATGTGCACATGCACTTTTTATGGCCTAGCTAGATCTATGTATGTTCGTGGTGTTGCATATGTTTGTGGTGTTGCATATGTGTTTGTGTTTGGAGGTGTACCGGTATTTGAAATGCGATAGTTGCCAATATTTTGCCGGAATGTTGATTCATTTCCGTTTTGGCGAGAATTTTGGCATTAAGCATTCTTTTTGGTCCTATTTTTAGGGAAAGTCATGCCAAATTTTTTCTTGGTTCTAAAATATCGTTTTGCTCTACCCCGCAGGCGACCATGGTCCGCATGATGACCGAAGGCATCGTGAATAGGTTTTTGAGGTCCGCGAAGGCCGAGATGCTTCAAAAGAACGAGAAGAAGCGAGAAGATGACGCAAATGATCCGGAGATAGATAAAAAAGACAAGATGCTCAGTCACCCTAAGGATGCGAGCCAGTGGCAAGCGTTGAACTTTGAATACCCAGAATTTGGGAACGATCCAAGGAACATCGTGCTGGGCGCGAGCACCAATGGAGTCAATCCGTTTGGCAGCCAGAGAAGCACACATAGCACCTGGCCTGTGTTTGTGTGGATGTACAACCTTCCCCCCTGGTTGTGCATGAAGAGGAAGTACATTCACATGAGTATGCTAATTGAAGGGCCAAAACAACCAGGGAACGACATCAATCTGTATCTGGGGCTGCTGAAAGAGGAGCTTGACACGCTGTGGAAAACGCCAGCCAATACGTGGGACGCTGCAGAGAAAGAATATTTCCCTATGAGAGCCGCACTGCTCACGACGTTGCACGACTATCTCGGTTACGGATATCTTGCGGGGCAGGTAGTGCACGGATTTTCTGGATGCATAAGGTGCATGGATGACACAATGTATCGCCAGCTAGATAGAGATCCCGGGTCTTCGAAAACCGTGTTCATGGGACGTAGAAGGTGGCTTCGCGACGATGACCCGTGGAGGAAACGCAAGGATCTGTTCGATGGTGAAACCGAACCCCGAAAACGCCCGTGTACGAGGAGCGGCGAGGAAATAGACAAGCTGTTGAAAAATTGGAAAGACTGCCCACTGCCGGGAAAGAAGCAAAAGGCGCCAGAGCCAGGAAAGAAGCGAAAGGCGCCAGAGCCGCTGCTAAAGGTATGGAAAACGAGGTCTGTTTTCTGGGACTTGCCGTACTGGAAGATCCACCGTGTGCCTCACAACCTTGATGTCATGCATATCACGAAGAACGTGTGCGAGAGTCTGCTTGGTACCCTGCTCAACATGCCAGAGAGGACCAAAGATGGGCCGAAAGCAAGGGCAGACTTGAAATCAATGGGCATCAGGCAGGAGCTTCACGCTATATATGATGATGATGATGATGATGATGCTGATGATGATGATGATGATGAGGCGAAGCAGGACACAGAAAGTCGTCGCAAAGGCAAAAAGGCCAAGAAGACCGGAAATGACTACCCTCCCGCGTGCTTCACTCTAAGTCAGGAGGAGATCGAGCAGTTTTTCACCTGCCTCCTAGGAGTAAAACTTCCTTACGGTTACACGGGGAAGATAAGCAGATACCTAGACCCAGCGAAGCAGAAGTTCAGCGGGATGAAGTCTCACGAATGTCACGTGCTGATGACGCAGATACTTCCAGTTGCAATCCGTGGGATCATGGACGCGCACGTCCGTGAAACGCTATTTGGGCTATGCAACTTCTTTGACGTCATCTCTCGGAAGTCGATTGGCGTGAGGCAACTCAGAAGGCTATAGGAAGAGATCGTGGTGATACTATGCGAGCTTGAGATGTACTTCCCCCCCGCATTCTTCGACGTTATGGTGCATCTGCTGGTCCATATAGTGGAGGATATCATCCAACTCGGGCCGACGTTCCTGCACAGCATGATGCCGTTTGAAAGGATGAATGGTGTCATCAAAGGATACGTTCGCAACATGTCACGTCCAGAAGGAAGCATAGCCAGGGGCTTTCTGACCAAAAAGTGCATCTCCTACTGCACGAATTATCTAGGCATCGAGAACCCTGTTGGTCTGCCCGTCAACAGGAACCTCGGCAGGCTCGCTGGATGGGGTCACCGTGAGGGTCGCCGCGAAATGCATGTCGACTTCGAGGGTCGACTCGCCGACTTTGAAAGAGCAAACCTAGTCGCGCTACAACACATAGACGTGGTCGATCCTTGGGTGGTAGAGCACAAAACCTTTATTAAGAAGACGTACAATGACCAAGGCCAACAGAGGACAGACGGAGATATACTCAAAGAGCACAACTCATGTTTCATGCGTTGGTTCAAGCAGAAGCTTCTGTCGTACCCTTTAGATGAGGATTCTTCCGCGGAAGAACAACTCATATTCGCCTTGTCACAGGGCGCCGAGCACAACCTGATGACCTATGAGGCGTACGATATCAACGGCTACACATTCTACACCGAGGCCAAGGACATGAAGAGCGATGGTTATCAGAACTCCGGGGTAACGATGGAATCCTACACCGGTAACGACAAGGACAGATACTACGGAAGGATCGAGGAGATCTGGGAGCTGAGCTACGCTGGAGAGAAGGTCCCGATGTTCCGTGTCAGATGGGCCAAGAACGTCATAAAAGAAGACCGGTATTTCACCACCATGGTTATACCCGAAGCCAAATCCAAGACCGCGGGCGCAAACGTCACCGCGAAAAATGAGCCATGGGTACTGGCTTCCCAAGTGGACCAATGCTTCTTCATTACCGACCCGCCAAAGCCCAATCGTGTTGTCGTGAGGAGAGGCAAAAGGAAGATCATCGGAATGGATGGAGTAGCCAATGAGCAAGACTTCGACAAGTACGGCGACCCGAGGATCGAACATGACGACGATGATGAAGTAGCAGCATACACCACAAGAAGAAGCAGGACCACCCTACCTAAAGGACGTCCGTTCCATAGAAGAACTCCATTTGCGAAAAAGAAGGGCAAGAAGATTGTGAACAGATAGCTAGCTCAGATCGATGATATTTTTTAAAAATTATTACTGTCTTATAAAAAAATTATTACTGTCTTATAAAACAAGTTTGAACATATTTAAACACAAATAAGTATCAAACAACATTTTAAATGCATAAAAAAAATTGTGGACCCCCCGCACCCCTCCCCTACTCAACCGCCGCCGCCGACCCCCCGCACCCCTTCCCTACTCAACCGCCAGCCGCCGCCGACCCCCCGCACCCCTCCCCTACTCAACCGCCGCCGCCGACCCCCCGAACCCCTTCCCTACTCAACCGCCGGCCGCCGCCGACCCCCCGCACCCCTCCCCTACTCAACCGCCGCCGCCGACCCCCCGCACGCCTCCCCTACTCAATCGCCACCGCCGACCCCCCGCACCCCTTCCCTACTCAACCGCCGGCCGCCGCCGACCCCCCGCACCCCTCCCCTACTCAACCGCCGCCGCTGACCGCCCGCACCCCTCCCCTACTCAACCGCCGCCGCCGACCCCCCGCACCCCTTCCCTACTCAACCGCCGGCCGCCGCCGACCCCCGCACCCCTCCCCTACTCAACCGCCGCTGCCAACCCCCCGCACCCCTCCCCTACTCAACCGCCGCCGCCGACCCCCCACACCCCTCCCCTACTCAACCGCCGCCGCCGACCCCCCGCACCCCCCGCACCCTCCCCCGCTCCACCGGCATTACTGTTTGATGATATTTTTTTAAAAAAGTATTACTGTCTTATAAAAAAATTATTACTGTCTTATAAAACAAGTTTGAACATATTTAAACACAAATAAGTATCAAACAACATTTTAAATGCATAAAAAAATTGTGGAGCCTGGGAATCGTACCCAGGACCTCCTGGTGTGAGAACTAGCTGCTGACCAGTCGAGATAGTAGAGAAGACTTGACGTGTATCAGGTCAGGTGGTAGATAACTGTTGCCTCGAGCTGAAAAAAATACTAATGGCGCACCAGGGTGAGGTGCGCCATTAGCATGTATGTACTTATGGCGCACCGAGGGGTGGTGCGCCATTAGTATTGTGCGCCCCTACTTCGTACCGATCCCCTTTCTCTCCCTCGCCCTCGCCCGCGATCCCCTTCCCTGATCTCCTCTCTCGACGCCACCGTCGCCCCGCCCCGACACCACCGTCGCCCCGCCGCCCTCGACGCCACCGTCGCCCCGCCGCCCCAGCGCCGCCCCGACACCACCGTCGCCCCGCCGCCCTCGACGCCGCCCCGACGCCACCGTCGCCCCGCCGCCCCAGCACCGCCCCAACACCACCGTCGCCCCGCCGCCCTCGACGCCGCCCCGACACCACCGTCGCCCCGCCGCCCCGACACCACTGTCCGTCGCCCTGCCGCCCCGAACCAGGGAGCGGAAGCGCGGCCTCCGCCGTCGTAGCAGAAGCAGCGATCCCCATCGCCAGCAACCCAAGAAAGGTTCCCCTCCCCTCCCTCCCTCCCTCCCTCCCCTACGCCTCCTCACGCGTGGCTCTACGGATCGGTGATCTTTATCGTTTCGTTTTTGTGCTGGATCGATTTAGTTGCTGTGATTAATTTCGTTGATAGTTTAGTTCCCGATATCTCTAGTCCGGTTGATTATCACAATGTTGATTATCACAATGTTGAAAACTTATCACAATGTTGCTGTGATTAATTTCATTGTTGATTATCACAATGTTGAAAACTTATCTACTTTTTGCCCCCTATAGCAAGCAATAAAGTAATTCTATTAGTCGTCCATTGAGATATATATGAGTTATTACAATGTGAGAAGAACAATTCTCAAACTATAAATTTTATTAAAAATGAAAAATGAAACATAAACGGGTTTGCATATAATAAGTCTGGACAGATCAATTTCCTATTTTATTCCAGTATATTTTCTCATATACAACCAAAGTTTTTTTGCGAGGTATAACAAAAGTTTCTTTTCTTATTTCCAGCCCCCTTCAATATTTTTCAGAAAGGAAATGTTCATCGCTGTGTTCCATGGTCGAGACTATCTCGCTTCTTTTTCTCCATCCAAAAACTCTCTAATCATTCCATCAGATATGCATATGCGCTAACCACCATTGAATACTTCTCAAGCCATCCCCAAGTAGTATCTTATAGTACAGCCAACTCTAAGAACTGTCCCAAAAGGCCAAAACATCACCTCGTTCCTTGCCAACGTGATTAGTGTGCACGCTGCCGTAGACTGCCTGTCTATTTGTATGCTCGGTTCGGCCTGCTACACACACAAATGCACAACAATAGCAAGCAGGTGAACTTTTCTTGTTTGTAGATGGTTCTGGAAAACAGCAGAATCTTTACTATACTGCAGATGCATTGTAGCTGGCACTATAGATGTGAATGCCAACATTTTGGACCATTCGATGGACTATATCAACGGTTCAGATTCTTTCCTATCATTGAGATTCAAATCTTCAAAACTCGTACACTATATAGTAATATAGATATGCTGGTCCTTGCTCAAGATTTGTATAGAGGAGGAATTGAAACATACTGTGTTTAAATAAAACATGATATAGTTGGAGCCAGAGCCCTATATGGACCTTACTGGTTCTTGCTGAAGATTTATTGTACTTTCTACTAACGATATAACTTTTGTGATATGTATTGTTATGTTGGTAAAATAGACAACCTAGATTTACACGCAGGATCTCTAATCCAGAGAGGAGGGAGTATAAGATAGCAAATTTACTTGCAATAAAACAGGGGCTGTTAATTGTAGTTTTGTTTTGGTCTGCAATTGCATATACGGACATTTATTTAATTACCACAAGATCTAAACCAGGATAAGAGCAAAGAGTAATCAAATCTGAACTGAAACTAGCTAGGAGCAGAGCACATTTGTGTAGAAGCAGAGTGCATGAAATATGGGGCTTTTCTGGATGCTGCTGTTCTTGGTAGGATGAACAAGTGGCACCTTGTAGGGTCTTGATTGGTTATGTTGCAAACTGAATATGTAGCTGCTAGGACCCAGTTTCCAATCTAGTCTGTAGTAGTGACATGCTAGTTTAGCACATACTGCTTGTAGTGGGTAGTAGTGGAATGCTATTTTAGATGGTCTATTACTATGTAGGACCTTAATTGGTGGAGTCTCAACGCTGAACTGGGTAGTAGTTAGGAGTCAATTTCTTTAATCCTAGTGTAGCTGCTCTCTTAATACTTGTCTGTAGGTTCTTAATTGTTGGTGTCTCAAAAACTGAATATGTTTTCATAGCATAACTTGAGGGATAGTTTGTTTAGTAAAGTGCGAATTTAGCTATCCCTTACTATATAGATGATTGATCTTTGTCGAAAAATATGTGGATGATTGATAGTACGCTTCCTGTTTCTGCACACAGTGCACTCTGTTATGAACTATATGTATGCTGCACTTTCTTCGTCCGAGTGCATCGATGTAGACGTTTTCCTGCTTGTTGTTGGGAGTGAAAATAAGAACCTCTTCTCCCAGGTTAGCAGTAAATACTGCATGCGCAATGCCTGCTGTTTTCTCTTCTGAAATTTATGAATGTCAGTCGATCAACATCTATGTGCCATAAATTGCATTTTCCCTTTTTGCTGCTAGTGCCCATTTTGAGTAATTGCTTAGAGGGATGATCCTGTGTGAGCTGGTGGAGTGATTTGTTTTCTGCATAAAGCTCTTTAGTCAGGCTGGTTTTCGTGAAATACACATGAAGCTTCACCAGCTCCTGTGGGTGTGGGATCCATGTGGCATGTGACATTCCATCCATGTCCACCTGGGATAATGATTTTGCAGGTACCCCGAGAGGCCCTTGAGTTTGCCGGAATGTCGATTAACTTCCGTTTTGGCAAATTCGGGTACTCCATATGTCCTATTTTCAGCAAAGGTCATGCTGAAATTTTCCGTGAATTTTAGCATGACTTTGCTAAAAATAGGACATATGGGGTACTTGTGACTAATGCATGGGCCGGGGTATCGTAGTAGTTAATTAAGTAGGATCAAGTGCCCCGGCGTACTTGTGACTAATGCCTAAATGATAAAACCGAAATGATGAAAGCTTAGGCTTTTAGGGTGCCTCGGCGTCGAAAAACCCTCAATGATAAAAGCTTAGATTTTAGGATGCCTCGGTGTCGACAAACCCTAAATGATGAGACCATGATCTTGTTCCTTGACAATAACCAACTTTTTGACCAAACTTTGTTTCTATTTAGAGAGAAACATGGCCCACAACGATGAGGCCGGGGGTTCGGGCGGCAAGGCATTCTGGGAGCTGTCCCAGGAGATGGAGGAACAACCTCACTTGTATGAGGCCGCCGCCTTCCCCACCGATCCTGAGACCACTGATGGTGCCGCCGAGGATGACCACACTGATGCCACCACTGATGGTGCCGCCGAGGATGCCACCACTGATGATGGCGGCGCACGCACAGATGGCAGCCAACCAAAGAGGCAACGGAAGGACCGGCGCCCGACCGTGCTCCGCACCCTCAAGGAGGAAGTTACTGAAGTGGACTCCAACGGGAATCCAACGGCGCCCGAACGAATAGTCAAGGGGTACTCGCTTCAGCTCGGGTGCATTGTCCGGAGCACCGTCTCGATCAACACCGAGAACCTGAGGCATCCTGACAGAGGGAATTTGCGCAACCTCCTCTTCACGAAGCTGCACGAACGATACAAGTTCCTCGCTGAATTTGCAAACACAAGCCTCAAAGGGAATAAAGTGAACAATGCTGCCCTCACGAAGATGAGCAAGGCCCTGTCTACTTGGAAAAGCAATGTGAAGAGAATGATCGAGAAAGGTGAGAGTTATCAGAAGATCAAGGAGAAAAATCCTTCGATCACCGAAGATGACTACAATGACTTCAAGATCAATTGCTCGAGCACCGCAAACTCCCAATCAAGTGAGTGGGGGAAACAAATGCGGGAGCTGAACATAGGGGAACACACACTCGGTCCCGGCGGTTACAGAGTGGCGGAGCCTATATGGGACAAGGAGGAGGCGGACCGTGCCGAGCAAGGCCTACCGCCCCTCTTCGATAAATACGGTGACAAGCAGACCAGGAACTTTGTCAGGGCCCGGTACAAGAAGGACCCGAAAACAAAGGAGCTTACCACGGATCCGAAGACCAGGCAGCTTGAGCTTGTTCTGGTAAGGAATACACCCCCGCGTAATTAGCTCCATATGGTTGCATTCTAATTAATGAAGCCAAATTTCTAAATGGTTCACATTCCTTCCGCAGGCGACTGAAAGCAGTAGCACGGGGTCGACTAAGAGCAACCCTTGGGACACCACTCTAAATAGGGGGTTGAATGTAATGAAGAACAAGGATAAGCTCAGTAAGCCGACGTCAGCTGGTCGTGTGGCCGGCAAAGGCTTGTCGACAAAATGGGGGTCATACTATACCGCTGGTGTGCGGAAGGAGAAAAAGACCAGCTCGGAAAGCCAGGCGCGAGAGGTTCAAGAACTCAAGGCACAGGTGGCGCGGATTCCGGAGATTGTCCAAGAGCAAGTGGAACAACGACTCGGAGCGACGATCACCGCCATTGTGCCTACCTTGATCTCGGGGTTGAGTGCGTGGATTGCGGGCGGCCAATAGGGGCCGCCCCCGATTCCTAGCTTCACGGCTAGCAACTCGCATAATGCGATGGCGGGGCCATTGGTGCCTCCGGCGGAGGCGGCATTGGTGTCTCCGACGCCGGCACGGGAGCTTAATGCACCCGGGTGTACGCCGGCCGGCACCTCTGTAGCAAGCGGCCCCTCCGTCAACTGCACGCCCGCCGTTGGCGGTGCCTCTACATTAGCCGAGATTGACGCCATCATCACGGTAACTAATTAAGCCTCTCTCGGCCGAGGACTTCATCTCCTTGCCTTTGACTGGGCATCCCTGACGCCCTACATGTTTTCGCAGGGCGCCGCCGATGTTCCGTGCACTCTCCTCCACTTCGTGAACAACGAGTTGGTCGATGTTGCCAAGGGCAAAATAGTTCAACCGGGCAACCCCTTGTTCCACGGTACCTGGATGCCACCCAACTTGTTTAGGGTTCAACTGGTTCGGGTGCTGCCAGGCTGCGACGAGTTGTTACCTCCGATTCGACCCGTCGGGGCCGACGATGATGACGTGATGACCCTCAGCGCATGCTTGAGCTGGCCCCTGCTTTGGCCGAAGAGCCAGATTCGTTTGGGGGCGGGGGACTAAACACCCCAAAGACAACACCGCCAGTCGTGCCGGTGCCAAGTCGGCCCCATGGCAAGACCGCCGCAACGGTGCCGGACATCCCTATGCCACTGGATCCAAACATGCATATGGCACAGGATCAGAACGACGACGATGACGACGATGATACATTTCGCAACGTCGATCAGTACTTTGCCGATCATGGGTACGATGGCGACTTCATGGGGCCTCCTTCTCAAGAACCAAACCCAACAAAAGACGTGTGTGATCTAGCTGGTACCGCGGAGAAGCCAAGTTGCAACAGGCGCCGTCTGGCGTTCAGCTCTCAGGAGACGCCTCCAGCTGCCGACTTCACTGAGCCTCAGATAGGCGAGGTGCGAAATATTATCAGCCCCAACACACTCAAGAAGGCGGTCTGTGAGCAAAACTCGGTCCCACTACAGGAGAAGAAGGCACGCAAAAGAAAGACTAAGAAGGGTGCGAGCCAGCCGGCACAGAGTATGATCCGTGCTCAGGACGGGCCACCTTCACCGCAGGATATCTCGAGGAGGGTGCATGTGGCGGGTAGGGTGATGCTACCGACAAATATGCTCAATGCTGCAACCGGTGCTATGCGGAGTCTGCATGACAGTGTTCTTTCTTTGGAGAAGCGGCGTCTCAGGGAGAAGGATGTGACATACCTAGTTTTCGCGGCCAAGGTGCCAGAGGGCAAGGGCTTTGTGGATAACTCCATCGGGCGTACGATCGTCCTGCGTTTTGATGACATCCACGCTATGTTGAACCTTCATCCGCTGCACTACACCTTCGTTCGGCTATTTTCGCTGAGTATGGAGATGCGGATCATTCGCGACAAGACCCCGGACATCGTGATAGTCGACCCCTTCTACATGTGTGCCAAGATCTTGGGCAGCGCTGGGGACCGGCAAGTCGCGAGTTCTTACCTAGAAGACATTCTGGCAAACCAAGATAAGGATAACTTCCTCGTGCCTTACTTTCCCGAGTAATTCCTCCCCTCAACCGGCCCGTAACATATGAATTCTTACATTTCGATCGTTTTTCTTTTAACATTCCGTGTTTTCTGCAGTGACACACGTTGCACGCTCATCCTCCTAAGCCCCAAATATTCCATGGCCACGTATTTCGACCCGGACCGTCAGTCGAACGTAGACTACACAAATGTCAAGAAGGTTCTTGATGATGTTCTCCCCGGCTACGCCAAATCTGGAGGCACCTTCACCAGGCCTATTCGTAAGTACGGCAAGCACGTGTTCTCCCACAATACGACGTTCTGCTGCGTCAAGCAGCCGCCTGGCGGTCAGAAGGGTGCCTACTACGCCATCCATCACATGCGGGCGATCGTACGGGACCATCATCAACTTCTGCTACCGAGTAAACTCAAAGATTGGGCAAAGAGCGTGTCGGCAATCCAGGACGCGGACCTCCGACAAGAATTCTTTCGCATCCAGTCGGAGTTTGCGGAAATCATCCATCAAGATGTCCTTCGTACCTCGGGGCAGTTCTACCTCAACAATCAACCGTCCAACAGTGACATCGACACAATGCTACAAATGCAGGCTGACAACGACCGTTATTTCATGACTCCCACGATAGACGGCGGCTTCATCCACGCTCCGGTCCCTTGAGTCGAGTCGAAAGCAGTGATGCTGTGTCTAGTTCTGAAACATCGACTGGCTCATGTTGTAATTAAACTTTAATGTACTTGTAGTATGTCTCTTTGGTTTCGAGAGTCGTTCAACTTAGATGTAATCGATGCTATTAATGTCTTGCTTTTCTCTTCCGATCGTTCTGTTGCATACTTATATATTGCTTATGTATTGTATGTGAATTGGTACTAACGTTTCATTTGGCTAGTGCATAGCGATGCCGACGTATGTCGTGTACAAGGCTAAGGTTCTCGGAGTCTACGATGACTGGGAGGAGTGTCGGAGACAGGTTCACCAATTCAGCGGTAACAGTTACAAAGGGTACTTCACTAGGGCCGAGGCCGAATCTAGATACGCCCGCTATCTAGCGGGAGAGGGGAGGGAGCGTTGGAGGAACCGGATGAAGACGAGTTTCATCGTGATGATGCTCATCGTGATGACCGCAGCTCTCTTCTATGTGATGGTAGTTTAGATGATCGATATCGACTTGTAATGTGAAGACAAACTCGCTACTCGCGGTCTTGAGACTTGCAATATAATGTTCTATCTTTGTTTGGTCTTTTCAATTCGGAGACTAATATGATGAATTGTATTCGGAGACTAATATGATGAATTGTATTCAAAGACTAATCTTCTATTGTATTCGATGAATCTGTTGTTGATGTGTGCTGTCTATATTTTGTCAAATTATACATTTTGTAACCTGTGCAAAAAACAGAAAATAAAAAATAAAAAAAACCTAGTATTCATACTAATAGCGCATCACATGATAGTGCGCCATTAGTATGACAAAGCATACTAATGGCGCATCACTGGACAGTGCGCCATTAGTATGCCGCGGTTACTAATGGCGCATCTCGTGGTCGTGCGCCATTAGTATGCCAAAGCACCTGGGTATACATGGCCCCTGGGAGGCATACTAATGGCGCACCGTAGCCTATACTAATGGCGCACCAGTGGTGCGCCATTACTATACCAGATACTAATGGCGCACCACTGGTGCGCCATTAGTAAAAATTACTAATGGCGTGCTAGTAATGGCGCACCAGTGATGCGCCATTAATGGCCAAATTAGGTGCGCCATTAGTAGCGGTTTTTCTAGTAGTGTTATGGCCACATTCATGACATAATTTGTTCAAATGATCTTATATCATGCACAAGGGTGCATCATGGAATGGCAAACAATGTTGCCTAAAGAATTTTTTATTTTCTTTGGACGAAAAAATTTATTTTCCATTTTTTCGAGTGCCGAAAATGAGTTTTTTGTGAAGGACCTACCATATATTTGTTGCAAAATTTGACCAAATAAATTTTCTAAAATATTAGGCCATGTTTAATGCACAATTGACCACATGGTTGGGTGTCAAAAGTTTCGATCCACCTCCGGTGAAAAAGATAAATTTCCGCCAATCTAGTTGGAAGAGGGTCAAATTTGAACTGCAGTTGCCTTATAGTTTGCTCTTTATTTTTCCCAAAAATCATTTCTAGTTACGTAAGTACCTATTTAATCAGAGAAACACCAAAAAAATTCCAAGACTCAACCACTAGCTAGGAACATTCATGCCCGCCATTTTGACCGCATTTTGAAACGGGCATAAAAAATTAAAAAAAATCAAAAAATTGGAAAAACCTTCGCATTGTGTCATTATATGTGTCCAAGTTACCAGCAAAAACTATAAACTTCTACTACAGAAATTATTTGAAAAAAGTGTTATCGGAAATGAGCTATCATATGTGAAGATTCATGGCTTTCAAGCCAAATGATCAGTCTTATGGTCACATTCATGACATAGTTTGTTCAAATGATCTTATATCGTGCACAAGGGTGCATCTTGGAATGACAAACAAATGTTGTCGAAGGAAGTTTTCATTTTCTTTAGACGGAAATTTCATTTTCCATTTTTCGAGTGCCCAAAATGAGTTTTTTAAGGACCTACCATATATTTGTTGCAAAATTGTACCAAATCAATTTTCTAAAATATTAGGACATATTTAATGCAAAATTGACCAAATGGTGGGTGTAAAAAGTTTTGATCCACCTCTCGTGAAAAAGACAAATTTCTGCCAATTTAGTTGGAAGCGGGTCAAATTTAAACTGCAGCTGCCTTATAGTTTGCTATTTATTTTTTCCAAAAATCATTTCTAATTACATAAGTACCTATTTAATCAGAAATACATGCTTTGGTGGCGATACGTCGAGGTTTGGACGATGGCCGAGGGCCCCAACTCTAGAGCGCGTAAACTCGCATGCCCGCCGCATGGTCACCGCGTGACCGTGGCGTTGCCATGCATTCTGGGAGGCCTAGGCATGTCTAGTGGATTGGGCACTCCCCAGGTAGGTGCTAGAAATAAAATTACAACATGAGATTCTCACGAGGAGACCGATCTATGCTAAAACATGAATTAGCAGCCAAGTGTTTGATTAGCGGTACAGGAAATGCACATGGGTAATGGGCGTGAGTTTTGGCTAAGGATGATCAGTTACTAAGAAGACCGTCTTCACAAATCTTCATCTCAAAAGGATGAGCCTAGGTGATACTTGCTTTACAAAGTACCACACTGGACATAAATACAAATGTTGAAGCTCGGCCAAAAATAATGAATGGATTGAGCTGAAATTTGGTGGAGGATGGTTATTTGGGCATAGGAAAGTACTGTAGAAAATGGATACCATTTGGACATGCCAAAGTGGTACTTCCTTCACAATGCTCTTCTCTAGACAAAAACTTCTGAAAATTAGTGAGAGAAATTTGCTAAATTAAATGAGCTCAAATTTTGTGTAGTAAGTTACATAGACACATAGAATATGTGGCAAAAATTCAACTCATTAGGATATGCATAGCTAGTACTTCTTTCACAAAGGTTCTAGGTGGACAAAAACTTTGGAAATTTGCCGAGGAAGATTTACTGGGCAAATGGAACTGAATTTTGTCATGAGGCAATGATTTGGATAGGAAAGAGTGCCCAAAGAAATTTTGAGGGCAACCAATAATATATAAATAGCACTTCCTTCACAATGCTCTTCTCTGGACAGAAACTTCGGAAAATTAGTGAGAGAAATTGGCTAGATGAACCGAGCTCAAATTTGGTGTAGGTAAGTTACATAGGCATAAAGAATATGTGGCAAAAATTCAACACATTAGGATATGCATAGCTAGTACTTCTTTCACAAAGGTTCTAGGTGGACAAAAACTATGGAAATTTTCCGAGGAAGATTTACTGGGCAAATGGAGGTGAATTTTGTCATGAGGCAATGATTTGGATAGGAAATAGTGCCCAAAATTTTTGAGGGAAATCAAGAATATATAAATAGCACTTCCTTCAGAAAGTGTTATTCTGAACAGAATAGGAAAATGAATATTGTTGAATTATTTTTCAACTAGGCAAGGAAGGTTTTTTACATGTTTAACGAAGATATGACCCAAATAATTTATGAGATTTTTTTGCGAATTTTGGGAATGACAGAAATATAGGTTGCTTCACAAACTAGGGCAAAATTGACACATGGACATGACACATAGGCAAAACTGATGAGGTGGCGCCTCGTCATAGCAACCCACCACAATTTACAAGGTTATGACCATCTATATTGGTCGTGATCAGCTAGAAATAAGGCAGCGGACCAGTGCTATCTGCTTTATGACCATTTCGTGTAACGAAATTACGACCTTTCCGACCAAAATGGTCGTTATAGTTCAGGGTTTGGAGCCCCCCGAACAGCTTTTGACCAATTGGTCTCAAATGGTCATAGATTTATGATCAATTCTTCCTGGGTCACTGATAGAAGGTCACAAGTTGACATATATCTTGTAGTGAGTGGTCTTGTGATTAGGTTATTATGCATGGCCTCATTCATGATAGACTGTAATAAGTCTGCAGCAAGCACAAAATGCAGGGGAGTGAAAGTGCATTATATCGACTAGAGGGGGGTGAATAAGCAATTTTTATGAATTCTTCACCTAGGAATTTGCTAGTGAGGAAATTCCTTAGCGAAGAACTACTTGCAGCGGAATAAGTACTCAAAAGTAAACATAACATAACACAAGCATAGTCATCATGATGAAATGAAGACAAGCACAGAGTACAGAAAGCGTAAACACAGGATAGCACAAGATGAAGACAAACGGACTGAAGAAATTGAACTGAGGAAATTGAGAAAGTCTTCAATCAAAGTCTTCAAACAGTTATGAACAGGCACACAACAACTGAAATGAGGAAATGAAAGAGTTGAGGAAATAGAACCAGTATGCTTGGTGAAGACAATGATTTGGAAGACCAGTTCCAACTGTTGTCTCAGTTGTACGTCTGGTTGGAGCGACTAGGTATTTAAACCCGAGGACACACAGTCCTCGCCGTATTCTCCTTGATCTAAGGTCACACAGACCTCTCCCAATCACTCGTGGTAAGTCTTCAGGTGACTTCCAAACCTTCACAGACTCGGTCACTCAGCGATCCACAATTCCTATTGGATGCTCTAGACCATGATGCCTAACCGTCTGGAAGAAGCACAGTCTTCAAAGGTAACAAGCGTCGGATCCACGCAGGATCAATCCAGTTATGCTCAATCACTTTGGGTTTGTAGGTGTGTTGGGTCTGGGTTTTCCTCACTTGATGATTTTCGCTCAAAGTCCTCGAAGGATGGGATGCTATCAAATGACGAGTGTTAGTTTCTCTCAGAGCAGCCAACCAGCTAGTGGTTGTAGGGGGCAGCTATTTATAGCCTAGGGAGCAGCCCGACATGATAAGACATAAATGCCCTTGAATGATATGACCGTTAGGTGGGTAGATATTTTGGGACAGCTGGCGCATAGCACAGCAACGGTCAGAAGTTTGACTCTCAAATTCCTCAGGGCTATCATGTTCCTCACTGTGTAGGCAATCCGCACTGGTGAATTCCTAACTCCTCAGTCAGAAGAAATTCCTCAGAGACCAGAAGAACTTTGTCTCTGTCACTGAAGAAATCGACTGAACTGTATGAGATTTCCAATGGCTTCACTCGAAGGGATTGGTAGGTGTAGGATTTTGAGTAGAGCATCACATGGAAAAATTTTCCTCAGTATTTCCTCGACCCCCTTTAACAGTACGGTGTTTCCTATGACTCAAGAAAGAGAAAATGAAACTACGAAAACAAAAGTCTTCATGCTTCATGTTCCTCGAATGAATTCCAAGTCTTTAAGGTCGCCCCAATTTCTTCACTTTCAAAGTCTTCAGAAAGTCTTCAGAAATCCAAAGTCTTCAGTCGAAGAACTTCATTTTTAGAGGTCGACTTTGTCTGTAAATATCAAACTCCTCATAGACTTATAGACCTATGTACACTCACAAACGCATCCGTCCCTTAACCTATAAGTCTTCAATACACAAAAATCACTAAGGGGCGCTAGATGCACTTACAATCTCCCCCTTTTTGGTGATTGATGACAATATATGTTAAGTTTTCAACGGGGATAAACATATGAAGTGTAAATACTGACATTGAGAAATTTGATTGCAAGATATAGAAGAACTCCCCCTGAAGATGTGCATAGTGAGGAATTTGCTTTTGAAGCAATGCACACTAGAAGAGTATAATCATGGAGATCTCCCCCTATATCTTGTAATTCATACACGCATTTGACATATAATATGAAGAATTTTAAATGCATGATGAAATATGGTGACTAATGTAATTCAGCATGCGTGCATTGACATTAATGAGGAATAAGCATGCAGAAGAACTCAGCAAAAGTGTCAGGTCACCATAGAGTTTAAGTTCACAACTCGATCCAGCAAGGTCATCAAAAAAACGAGAGTTGTAGCTTAGCAAAAACCGCCCATATAAGATAGACCCGCTTGAAGACTAACTCAAATTTCTCCCCCTTTGTCATCGAATGACCAAAAGGGATGAAAATGAGGACTAACGCCCCTGAAGAATATCATGATGATGGAGGAGCGCCAGCGTTGTTGGGGTCGTGTGTCATTCTAGGGCCTGCCGCAGTGTCATGCAAGACTTCATACTGTCTGTGTCGCGTGATGAAGAATATAAACTGGCTACCAAGGAAGGAATCTTGACCTTCTTGTATTTCTTCGGTGGAGGAGCAGACCAGTCAAAATCTTCCTTGAAGCCCATTTGCTTCAGATCTTCTTCACCATAGAGATGTGACAGAATAGCCCAGGTGCGATCGAGGACTTCATGGAGGTAGTAATGGTTTTTTTTCACTGCATTATGTGTAGCAATCATGTTGTGAAGAATAGAACCAAACTGACGCTTAACCAATTTGTGGTTTCAATCCACCTTTTGATGAAGACTAAGAAGCAGCTCACGGTCAGTCATCACACGAGGAGAAGTGGCTTGAGGATTTGGCTTGGATGCATTGGCAGCAGAATCATGAGTGGCAGAGTCATCATTGGTGGAATAAGATGCAGCTTTGCGAAACTGACCATCCAATGGACGAATGCCTTCATCAATAATAGCTGGTGCCTTGCCCTTCTCATTAGCTGAGGAATATGTCCGCTTGAGGACTTCAATCGGTGGCAAGTAGCTAAGGTGATTCTGAAAATCAGCTTTGTAGTTGAGTGAAGACCTTGTTCTGAGGAATCTCATAATCCAAGGAACATAAGGCTTCAGCTCAAACGGAGAAAGTGCAACATTTGCCAGAGTCCTTATGAAGAAATCATGATAATTAACAGGGATGCCATGCATGATGTTGAATAGCAGATTCTTCATGATGCCAACAATTTCCTCATCAGATGAATCGTGACCTTTGATAGGACTCAAAGTCTCCGTCAGAATACGATAGACTGTTCTTGGAACATACATCAATTCCTTCACGAGGAATTTGGTCCTTGGGGCTTGACCGGGCTTCAGAGGCTTCATTAGCACTTGCATGTAATGAGCAGTGAGTTCAGGTTCTTGGTATAGACAATGAGCACCTTCAGGTGGAGGACTAATTGGCAGGGCATGAAGTAATTCAGAGGCTGGTGCTTTGTAATGAGTATTTTCGGTCATCCAGTCCAACACCCAAGTGTTGATATCACCAGCGTCACCTGTGATGTGCAGCGTTCCGTAGAACTGAAGAATAAGCTCTTCATTCCAATCAACAATGTCAGAGCAAAAGTTGAATAGCCCTGCATCATGAAGCACACTGAGGACTTGAGAGAAGCATGGCATTGATTCCATGTCCATGTGAGGAATATGCTCGTGGTCGAAGACTTTGTCTTTGTTGAATAGTAGTGAAGAATAGAAGTTTGCCTGGCTGGCAGTCCAGAAGCGCTTCCTTCTAAGACGAGCAGAGTCATATGGGTTGAATTCAGTGAAGAAAGCATGCTCGCCGAAGAAATCATCAGCCTTGAATTTCTGCTTCTTCGAGAAAGGATCCTTTGGCTTGGGCTAAGGAGTATCAGTCAATTGCATCACCACCTCAGGAATCACAATCTCAGGATCCACAGGCTGAGGAATTTCAGGCTCTTCTTCAGCTGCAACCTGGGTCTTCAATTCTTCATTAACATTTTCATCAACACTCGTGACTGGAATTTCTTCATGGACATATGGGGTTGTATGAGGTTCTTCAGATCCCATTTGTACTTCAGTAGCAACAGGGGACTGAGGAATTGATTGAAGTGGGGTGAAAAGTGGAGAGTTGGGGTGCCGACTTTCCCAAAAGTCATCATTCAGCACGGGTGTGGTACAACCAATGTCCACATCTTCATCTTCCATTTCTTCAACACTGACCTCTTCAGCTGTAAACTGAGGCATAGGCGAGGAGACAACTGGTGTTGAACGGATTGCATCCACTTCAATTTCTTCATCCAACTGCTCTGATGAAGCAGTAGAAGGAATTTCTTCATCTCATTCACTTGGAATCACATAACCTTCATCAAAAGGAACAATGTCCTTTGATGGCATGAAAGAGACAGGAACGACATCAATTGGGTTGTCAATTGAGCTTGTCAAAGGCTTCATCTTCTTCGAAGCTGAAGAATCTGATGAAGTTGATGCCTTCCTTTTCTTCATAGTTGCACGCTCTGCAGCCTTAGTCTTCTTCACATCTGATGCAGATGGAAGGATTGGAGTTTGCATTCGTGCAGGAGGAGCAGTGGAATTTGGTTCATTTTCTTCGGGCACAACTGATGCAGTTGCCCCGACTTCTTCATTTTCTTCAGGCGCACCACTAGTGGATGCCCTAGCAATTTCTTTAGCGGCTGGAATGCAGTCATCAGCCCTAGTACTTTCATTTTCTTCAGCAGCCTGATTGTCATCAACGATGCTGGCATGTTCTTCAGTAGGCTGTGTAGATGCTTCAGCCTGAGGATTTTCTTGTTGCGTTGGGGCTGCAACATTTGAAGTGAATTTATCAGTAATCTTCACAAATCTGACTTTGGCTCCAAGCCAGTCAGCATAGTAGCGATCAAATTCATCACTCAGTTGCTTGATCTCAGCTTGTAAGGCAATGAGTTGTTCAGGGGAAAGATTGAGGACGTTGTCCTTTAGGTAGCGCTGCTTCTTGTACTGTGCTTTCTTCACCCTTCTTCCTTCTTCAAATTTCCATTTTTCTTCTTTAATAAAGGCAGTCAAAACATAACTTTGACTAGGAGTGAGGTTCATCTCCGGCAAAGGTGTGTTTGCGTCCTTGTGCCATAGATCAATGAAATCTAGGATCAACTTCGGATCCAGTAACATTGGCACATTGCCGCCTTTGGTTCTAGCGGCCCCGGTCCGCCTGTCTCTGATGATTTCGGCAAGTTCTTCATCATCAACCTCGTCATCATCAGATGGCACTTGAAAGGCGACATGCTTCTTGTGAGGACTTAGTCGAGAGCCTTGTCCAACAGTTGCCTTTTTCTTCATCAGAGAGGGGCCAGTTGAGGAATTTGGTGCAGCTGAGGAACTCGCAGAAGCTCCTGAGGCAATTGAGATGCCTGTAGTCCTTTGGCACGTGGCGAGATGCATAGGTGCAAAGGATTTATTTGGAGCAGCTGAGGACTTTGTCGGAGGAGCTGAGGACTTTGAAGGAGGAGGAGCAGTTTGAGGATTTGGCCGTCAGGGCTTTGAAGAATCTGGCCGTGAGGGCTTTGCTGAGGAACTTGGCCATGAGGGCATTGAGGGAGAAGCACTTGGCTTGTGAGCAGGCTTCTTAGGCATGGCCTTCTTCAGCTTGCTTGCAGAGTCCTCAGCAGCGGTAGCAGCAGCAGCAGAGTCTTCATTGAATTTCCTCACTGCTTCCTTTGCCTGTTTGGTCAGTTTGGCCTGGCGCTTGGCCCATTCATCAGGATAGTTCTTACTGCGCTTGAGGCTGGTGGGATCTGCCAATTGGCCAGGTGCCAACGGAGGTCTTGGGCATGGAGGATTGAGAGCGAGTTTCTTCATATACTTGGGAGTAACATATCTGTACTCCCTCCATTCCCGTGCCCATCTCCTCTCAATCTTTTGAATGCGCACCTTGCGCTGATTTTTATATTCCTCAGGGGGTGTGCAGTATCCAGCATAAATATCATCAGGGATCTCAAATGTTGTGTTGACCTCGGGCCTCTTTCCACCCTTCTGTGGCTTCTTACCGTCAGCCATTTTCTTCAGTTGAGGAATATGAACAACTGAAGTTTCTGAAGAGGTGTGCAACTTTTCTTCGAGGAACACTACAAATGAGTTAATTTGATGAGAACCTAGTGATTCAGCAGCGAACATGTGTACTTGTGAACAGGGTATAGTTGCGAGGAATTTGGAGAGGTCATATGCGTTCTCAGAAGGTTTTTCAAAAAGAATAAGTTTGAGGATTGACCAGATGAGTCTTGAAGAATTTCACTAAGTGTTCTTTGTCTTAGGTTCTAGAGTTGTATAGATCCAAGATCCACACAATTGAGGAATCTTGAAGAAAAATTATTGCTTAGAGAAACGAATCAAGAGCAGATGACATGTGAGTTGTTCGGTGTGTGAAGATTTGAAGAATAAACACCTTTGAAGATTTTAAAAAAACATTTGAATCAAAGAGGGCAGTTAAAGTAACTTTTAATTACCCTTGATGAAGAACACGACAAACTGGGAAGTGTAGATGTGAAGTTCGTCAGTTCAGATCTTCCACGCCCTAACTCGACAGAGGAAGACAGCTACGGTGGCGGCGGAGTGAAGAAATCCGCAGCCGGCGCGAGTACGACGGTGATGAGGTCGAGGCAGTGAAGCTCTTCCTCACCGACGACGATGAAGTAGCAGCGGCGCTAGGGTTTTGAGAAGCTCGGGCGGGAGTGAGAACGTGCAGAGTAAAAACGAAGTGAGGAAGGGAAGGGGGTATTTATAGTCGGAGTGAAAAACTATACGCCCGAGTAAATCGGCCCCTGGCCCTTCTCATTCGCTTGACATGTGTCACCCATGTACTGAGAGGTGGTGATCGTGTGAGATCGTGGGTGAATAGAAAAGTATTATCGTGGGATGCGGAACTGTTTGAGCGGCAAAGCCGAAAATTTAGATAAGATAAGTTAAAAGTTCCATTCGCAAATTCTTCAGCTGACAAGGACACAGTGATGATTTTGAACGAGTTTCAAATAGAACGCACATGAAGAATTTGTGAACAGACTGGGTTGAGTTTATCATAGAGGGGGAAGGGTCCGATCACATTCACTTAGCAGAAAAAATCAACTTGAAGAATTATCAATAAGTGAATGCTGTAGAGGACATAAACTCATATATATAAGTGAATGCTGTAGAGTTCCTCATTCAGAGCTGCTCTTCTTGTGAGATGAAGATTTTGGGGATTTTTATGATGAAGACTTCGAGGATTTCTTCTTCTTCTTCGCATCATCAGAACTATAATCCTTGTACTTCTTCTTCTTTGATTCCTTATCCCACTGAGGACAATCTTGGATGTAGTGACTGGGTTTCTTGCATTTGTGGAATAGCCTCTTCTTGTAGTCACTAGATGAGGAACCATTACTCCTTGAGGATTTTCCAAAGAGACCACGTCTTGAGAACTTCTGAAATTTCTTCACAAGCAGTGCTAGTTCCTGACTCAGTTCATCAGGATCACCAAGGCTGCTACCAGAGTCTTCATCTTCAGACTCAGATACTACCTTGGCCTTCAGAGAACGTGATCTTCCATAGCTCGAACCATAGAGATCTCTCTTCTCAGCAAGCTGGAACTCCTGAGTGTTTAGCCTCTCGAGGATATCAGCGGGATCAAGTGACTTGTAATCAACACGTTCTTGTATCATTAGTGTCAAAGTATCAAATGAAGAATCAAGCGATCTCAGCAATTTCTTCACCACCTCATGGTCGGTGATGTTAGTGGCACCAAGTGCTTGAAGCTCATTTGAGATATCAGTGAGGCGATCGAAAGTTTGCTGAACATTTTCATTGTCGAGTCTTTTTAAGCGGTTGAAGAGATTGCGAAGAACATTAACACGAGAGTCACATTGAGTTGAGACTCCTTAATTCACTTTGGATAGCCTATCCCAGATAAGCTTAGCAGTTTCCAAAGCACTCACTCTTCCATACCGCCCTTTGCTCAGATGGCCACATATGATGTTCTTCGCTTGAGAATCGAGTTGCTTGAATCTCTTCACATCAGCAGCATTCAGAGAAGGTGTGACTGATGGAACACCATTTTCCACAACATACCAGAGATCGTTATCAATTGCCTCAAGATGCATTCGCATCTTATTCTTCCAGTAGGGGTAGTACGTCCCATCAAAGGTAGGACACCCAACATAGACCTTGATCATACCTGTGGTCGACATAACTAAAACTCCAGGCGGTTAAACCAAAGTCACACAGAACAAGGGAGTACCTTGCTCTGATACCAATTGAAAGTGCGTTATATCGACTAGAGGGGGGTGAATAGGCGATTTTTATGAATTCTTCGCTGAGGAATTTGCTAGTGAGGAAATTCCTTAGCGAAGAACTACTTGCAGCGGAATAAGTACCCAAAAGTAAACATAACATAACACAAGCATAGTCATCATGATGAAATGAAGACAAGAACAGAGTACAGAAAGCGTAAACACAGGATAGCACAGGATGAAGACAAACAGACTGAAGAAATTGAACTGAGGAAATTGAGAAAGTCTTTAGTCAAAGCCTTCAAACAGTTATGAACAGGCACATGCTACGTCTTGAGCTTGCGTTGGTTTTCCTTGAAGAGGAAAGGGTGATGCAGCAATAGTAGCGTAAGTATTTCCCTCAGTTTTTGAGAACCAAGGTATCAATCCAGTAGGAGGCTCCTCAGAAGTCCCACGCACCTACACAAACAAACAAAGAACTCGCAACCAACGCAATAAAGGGGTTGTCAATCCCTTCACGGCCACTTGCGAAAGTGAGATTTGATAGAGATAGTATGATAAGATAAATATATTTTTGGTATTTTATAATATAGATGCAAAAAGTAAAGATGCAAATAAAAGTAGATTGAAAGCTTATATGATAAAAGATAGACCCGGGGGCCATATGTTTCACTAGTGGCTTCTCTCAAGATAGCATAAGTATTACGGTGGGTGAACAAATTACTGTCAAGCAATTGATAGAAAGGCGAATAATTATGAGATTATATAGGCATGATCATGTATATAGGCATCACGTCCGCGACAAGTAGACCGACTCCTGCCTGCATCTACTACTATTACTCCACACATCGACCGCTATACAGCATGCATCTAGAGTATTAAGTTCATAAGAATAGAGTAATGCATTAAGAAAGATGACATGATGTAGAGGGATAAACTCATGCAATATGATATAAACCCCACCTTTTTATCCTCGATGGCAACAATACAATACGTGCCTTGCAACCCCTACTGTCACTGGGTAAGGACACCGCAAGATTGAACCCAACGCTAAGCACTTCTCCTATGGCAAGAAAGTTCAATCTAGTAGGCCAAACAAAAATGATAATTCGAAGAGACTTGCAAAGATAACTCAATCATACATAAAAGAATTCAGAGGAGATTCAAATATTTCTCATAGATAAACTTGATCATAAACCCACAATTCATCGGATCTCGACAAACACACCGCAAAAAGAGTTACATCAAATAGATCTCCAGAAGAGAGGGGGAGAACATGGTATTGAGATCCAAAAAGAGAGAAGAAGCCATCTAGCTAATAACTATGGACCCGAAGGTGTGTGGTAAACTATTCACAACTCATCGGAGGGGCTATCGTGTTGATGTAGAAGCCCTCCATGGTCGATTCCCCCTCTGGGGGAGCGCCGGCGAAGGCTCCAAGATGGGATCTCATGGATACAGAAGGTTACGGCGGTGGAAATTGTTTTTCGTTGGCTCCCTCGATGTTTTCGGGGTACGTGGGTATATATAGGAGGAAGAAGTAGGTCGGTGACCGCCCAAGGGGCCCATGAGACAGGGGGCGCACCCTGTAGGGGTGGGCGCGCCCCCCACCCTCGTGGCCGTCTCGTCTGCTTCTTGGCTTGCACTCCAAGTCCTATGGATCACGTTCGTTCCAAAAATCACGCTCCCGAAGGTTTCATTCCGTTTGGACTCCGTTTGATATTCCTTTTCTTCGAAATACTGAAATAGGAAAAAAACAGCAATATGGGCTGGGCCTCCGGTTAGTAGGTTAGTCCCAAAAATGATATAAATGTGTAAAAAAAAGCCCATAAACATCCAAAAGGGGTAATATAATAGCATGGAACAATAAAAAATTATAGATACGTTGGAGACATATCAAGCATCCCCAAGCTTCGTCCTCGAGTAGGTAAATGATAAAAACAGAATTTTTGATGTGGAATGCTACCTAGCATAATTCTCAATGTAATTTTTTTTATTATGGCATGAATGTTCACATCTAAATGATTCAAAACAAAAGTTCATATTGACAAAAGAAATAGTAATACTTCAAGCATACTAATCAAAGCAATCATGTCTTGATACGTCCCTACAAAATCATATAGTTAGGCTATGCTTCATTTTTGTCACACAAAAATGTTCCCAAATTCTACACCCCCGATGACAAATCAAGCAATTGTTTCGTACTTAAATAATCTCAAACTTTTTCAAGTTTCACGCAATACATGAGCGTGAGCCATGGATATAGCACTATGGGTGGAATAAAATATGATGATGGGGATTGTGTGGAGAAGACAAAAAAAGAGAAAGTCTCACATTGACGAGGATAATCAACGGGCTATGGTGATGCCCATCAATTGATGTCAACATGAGGAGTAGGGATTGCCATGCAACAGATGCACTAGAGCTATAAATAAATGAAAGCTCAACAAAAGAAAACTAGTGGGTGTGCATCCAACTCGCTTGCTCACGAAGACCTAGGACATTTGAGGAAGCCCATCGTAGAATATACAAGCCAAGTTCTATAATGAAAAATTCCCACTAGTATATGAAAGTGACAACAAATGAGACTCGCTATATAAAAACATGGTGCTACTTTGAAGCACAATATATGAGACTCGCTATATGAAGGACATGGTGCTACTTTGAAGCACAAGTGTGGAAAAAGATATAGTAACATTGCCCCTTTTTAATTATTTCCTTTTTTCTTTTTTTTCTTTTTTCTTCTTTTTTTCTTTTTTTCTTTTTTCTTTGGCCTTTCTTTTTTTTCTTTTGGCCTTCCTTTTTTTACTTTTTTTGTTTTTGGGGACAATGCTCTAATAATGATGATCATCACACTTTTATTGATTACAACACATGAATTACAACTCGAAACTACAACAAGATATGACTCTATATGAATGCCTCCGGCGGTGTACCTGGATGATGCAATGAATCAAGAGTGACATGTATGAAAAATTATGCATGGTGGCTTTGCCACAAATACGATGTCAACTACATGATCATGCAATGGCAATATGACAAAAGTAATGTATGTCATGATGATAAACGGAACGGTGGAAAGTTGCATGGCAATATATCTCGGCATGGCTATGGAAATGCCATAATAGGTAGGTATGGTGGCTGTTTGGAGGAAGATATAAGGATGTTTATGTCTGATAGAGCGTATCATATCATGAGGTTTGGATGCACCGGCGAAGTTTGCACCAACTCTCAAGGTGAGAAAGGGCAATGCACAGTACCGAAGAGGCTAGCAATGGTGGAAAGGTAAAAGTGCGTATAATCCATGGACTCAACATTAGTCAAAAGAATTCATATACTTATTGCAAAAATTTAGAAGTCTTCAAAAACCAAGCACTACGCGCATGCTCCTAGAGGGATAGATTGGTAGGAAAAGACCATCGCTCGTCCCCGACCGCCACTCATAAGGATGCACAATCCAAGTACACTTCATGTTTCAAATTTGTTACACTACTTTAACCATACGTGCATGCTACGGGACTTACTAACTTTAACACAAGCGTTCTTTAAATTCATAATCACCCAACTAGCATGACTTTAATATTACTACCTCCATATCTCAAAACAATTATCAAGTATCAAATTGATCATAGCATCCAATTCACTTCCTATGATAGTTTTATTATACCCAACTTGAATGCCTACCATTCTAGGACCAATTTTATAACCATAGCAAATATCATGCTGTTCTAAAAGACTCTCAAAATAAAGTGAAGCATGAGAGAGTATCAATTTCTACAAAATTAAGCTATCGTCGTGCTCTAAAAGATATAAGTGAAGCACTAGAGCAAAAACTATCTAGCTCAGAAGATATAAGGGAAGCACATAGAGTATTCTAATAAATTTCAATCAAGTAGGCTTCTCCCAAAAGGTGTGTACAGCAAGGATGATTGTGTTAAACTAAAAAGCAAATACTAATATCATACACGACGCTCCAAGCAAAACACATATCATGTGGCGAATAAAAATATAGCTCCAAGTAAAGTTACTAGTGAATGAAGACGAAAGAGGGGATGCCTTCCGGGGGAATCCCCAAGCTTAGGCTTTTGGCTATTCTTGAATATCTTGGGGTGCCATGGGCATCCCCAAGCTTAGGCTTTTGTCACTCCTTATTCCATAGTCCATCAAATCTTTACCCAAAACTTGAAAACTTCACAACACAAAACTCAACAGGAAACCTCATAAGCTCCGTTAGTGAAAGAATGCAAAACCACCACATAAGGTACGGTAATAAACTCATTATTTATTTATATTGGTGTTAAACCTACTGTATTTCAACATCTCTATGGTTCATACCACTTAATACTAGCTATAGATGCATCAAAATAAGCAAACAACACACGAAAAACAGAATCTGTCAAAAACAGAACAGTTTGTAGCAATCTGTAGCTAACGCAAACTTATGGAACTCTACAAATCCTACAAAAATAGGAAGTCCTGGAAAATTTATCTATTGATCATCAGCAAAAAGAATCAACGCAAAATAACGTTTATGTGGTTTAACAAAACTAATTTCGTGAGCGCAAAGTTTCTGTTTTTCAGCAGAATCAAATTAACTATCACCATAGGTTATCTTATAGGTTCTACTTGGCACAAACACTAATTAAAACATAAAAACACATCAAAACAGAAGGTAGATGCAAAATTTATTACTGAACAGAAACAAAAACAAAAAACACAAATAAAATTGGGTTGCCTCCCAACTAGCGCTATCGTTTAACGCCCCTAGCTAGGCATAAAAGCGAAGATAGATCTAAGTAGTGCCATCTTTAATTTTTCGTTTTTAGCGGAGTCATGCTCGAATCCGGGAGGTTCTTTTCGTTTCCCTTTCATACTCGGAAATTTCTAGATCTAACGAATCCAACCGCTTATTGCAAAGAGTAATCAACATATTCATGCGGTGAAGATTTCCGCTAACACTTTTAAGAGGCTCAAGAGACTTTTGTAATATTTTTGTTACTTCGCAAATCTTTCCAAACACTTGTGTTTCTTCTTGGGTAGGATGTGGTCCTCCCTTTTGAGGTAGTGTTCCCACTATTCCCTCTATAATTTCATGCGCAATACTAGGATCAATTTCAATATAATTTCCCTTGGCAATGCAGTCCAAGAGTTGTCTATGCGTCATGTTTAGCCCAACATAAAAATTGCGAAGAGGAATTCTAAAATTCACCTCTAGGGTGCAATTGCGATAAGATTCCATCATCCTATACCAAGCATCTTTTAAGTTTTCTCCTTGCCTTTGCTAGAAGTGAAGAACTTCAAACTCGGGAGACATAGGAGTGGATAAGGAACTAGCCATTATGACGAGGTAAACGATCTAACATACGAGCAAACAGAAAAAGACAAGCGAAAAAGAGCGGATGAGATTGGGAAAGAGAGGGTGAATAAAACTCCAAGGGTGAAGTGGGGGAAAGGAAAACGAGAGGCAAATGGCAAGTAATGTAAATGCGAGGGAGATGAGTTTGTGATGGGTACTTGGTATGTCTTGACTTGAGCGAAGACCTCCCCGGCAACGGCGTTAGAAATCCTTCTTGCTACATCTTGAGCTTGCATTGGTTTTCCTTGGAGAGGAAAGGGCGATGCAGCAATAGTAGCGTAAGTATTTCCTTCAGTTTTTGAGAACCAAGGTATCAATCCAGTAGGAGGCTCCTCAGAAGTCCCACACACCTACACAAACAAACAAAGAACTCGCAACCAACGCAATAAAGGGGTTGTCAATCCCTTCATGGCCACTTGCAAAAGTGAGATCTGATAGAGATAGTATGATAAGATAAATATATTTTTGATATTTTATAATATAGATGCGAAAAGTAAAGATGCAAATAAAAGTAGATTGAAAGCTCATATGATAAAAGATAGACCCGGGGGCATAGGTTTCACTAGTGGCTTCTCTCAAGATAGCATAAGTATTACGGTGGGTGAACAAATTACTATCGAGCAATTCATAGAAAAGCGAATAATTATGAGATTATCTAGGCATGATCATGTATATAGGCATCATGTCCGCGACAAGTAGACCGACTCCTGCCTGCATCTACTACTATTACTCCACACATCGACCGCTATCCAGCATGCATCTAGAGTATTAAGTTCATAAGAACAGAGTAACACATTAAGAAAGATGACATGATGTAGAGGGATAAACTCATGCAATATGATATAAACCCCACCTTTTTATCCTCGATGGCAACAATACAATACGTGCCTTGCAACCCCTACTGTCACTGGGTAAGGACACCGCAAGATTGAACCCAAAGCTAAGCACTTCTCCTATGGCAAGAAAGATCAATCTAGTAGGCCAAACCAAAATGATAATTCGAAGAGACTTGCAAAGATAACTCAATCATACATAAAAGAATTCAGAGGAGCTTCAAATATTTATCATAGATAAACTTGATCACAAACCCACAATTCATCGGATCTCGACAAACACACCGCAAAAAGAGTTGCATCAAATATATCTCCACAAGAGAGGGGGAGAACATGGTATTGAGATCCAAAAAGAGAGAAGAAGCCATCTAGCTAATAACTATGGACCCGAAGGTCTATGGTAAACTACTCACAACTCATCGAAAGGGCTATGGTGTTGATGTAGAAGCCCTCCATGGTCGATTCCCCGTCCGGCAGAGCGCCGACGAAGGCTTCAAGATGGGATCTCACGGATACAGAAGGTTACGGTGGTGGAAATTGTTTTTTCGTTGGCTCCCTGGATGTTTTCGGGGTACGTGGGTATATATGGGATGAAGAAGTAGGGCGGTGGCCGCCCGAGGGGCTCACGAGACAGGGGGGCGCGTCCTGTAGGCGTGGGCGCCCCCCCACCCTTGTGGCCGCCTTGGCTGCTTCTTGGCTTGCACTCCAAGTCCACTGGATCACGTTCGTTCCAAAAATCACGCTCCCGAAGGTTTCATTCCGTTTGGACTCCGTTTGATATTCCTTTTCTTCGAAATACTGAAATAGGCAAAAAAAAAAGCAATACGGGCTGGGCCTCCGGTTAGTAGGTTAGTCCCAAAAATGATATAAATGTGTAAAATAAAGCCCATAAACATCCAAAAGGGGTAATATAATAGCATGAAACAATCAAAAATTATAGATACATTGGAGACGTATCAGCACACAACAACTGAAATGAGGAAATGAAAGACAATGATTTGGTAGACCAGTTCCAACTGCTGTCTCAGTTGTACGTCTGGTTGGAGCAGCTAGGTATTTAAACCTGAGGACACACAGTCCTCACCGTATTATCCTTGAGCTAAGGTCACACAGACCTCACCCAATCACTCGTGGTAAGTCTTCAGGTGACTTCCAAACCTTCACAGACTCGGTCACTCGGCGATCCACAATTCCTCTTGGATACTCTAGACCATGACACCTAACCGTCTGGAAGAAGCACAGTCTTCAAAGGTAATAAGCGTTGGATCCACGCTGGATCAATCTCTTCAGTGATGCTCAATCGATTTGGGTTTGTAGGTGTGTTGGGTTTGGGTTTTCCTCACTTGATGATTTTCGCTCAAAGTCCTCGGAGGATGGGATGCTCTCAAATGACAAGTGTCAGTTTCTCTCGGAGCAGCCAACCAGCTAGTGGTTGTAGGGGGCGGCTATTTATTGCCTAGGGAGCAGACCGACATGATAAGATATAAATGCCCTTCAATGATAGGACCGTGAGATGGGTAGATATTCTGGGACAGCTGGCGCATAGCACAGCAACGGTCGGAAGTTTGACTCTCAAATTCCTCAGGGCTATCATGTTCCTCACTGTGTAGGCAATTCGCATTGGCGAATTCCTAACTCCTCAGTCAGAACATATTCCTCAGAGACCAGAAGAACTTCGTCTCTGTCATTGAAGAAATCGACTGAACTGTATGAGATTTCCAATGGCTTCACTCGAAGGGATTGGTAGGTGTAGGATTTTGAGTTGAGCATCACATGGAAATTTTTCCTTAGTATTTCCTCGACCCCCTTTAACAGTACGGTGTTTCCTATGACTCAAGAAAGAGAAAATGAAACTAGAAAAACAAAAGTCTTCACACTTCATGTTTCTTAAATGAATTCCAAGTCTTCAAGGTCGCACCAATTTCTTCACTTTCAAAGTCTTCAGAAATCCAAAGTCTTCAGTCGAAGAACTTCATTTTTAGGGGTCGACTTTCTCTGTAAATATCAAACTCTTCATAGACTTATAGACCTATGTACACTCACAAATGCATCGGTCCCTTAACCTATAAGTCTTCAATACACCAAAATTACTAAGGGGCACTAGATGCACTTACATGGAGAAAGAGGATCTCCCTGCCTTACTCCTCTCTTGCACAGGAACTGCTTCCCAGGAACACCATTAAGTAACACAGCAGAATACCCAGAGGAGAAAAGCATGTCCATCCACATCAGCCACCTGGTTCCAAAGCCTCTTGCAATGAGTATTTCTTTGATTTATTGATGCTCAATGAGATCAAAAGCCTTCTCAAAATCCAAATTTAAGACAATAATCTCCTTGCCAAACATTTTACACTAATGAATGAATTCATATGACCAAGCAAGACAGTCCTAAATAGACCTTGCTTTTAAGAAACCATACTGGTTGGTGTGAACGAGCTTCAGAATGACATCTTGGAGTCTATTTGCCAAAAGTGTTGTGATGATCTTAATTGAGCAATTTAGTAGTGAGATTGGTCTGAAGTCATTGGGTGTAGTTGGAGCATGTTTCTTGGGAATGAGAGTAATGAAAGAAGAGTTGATGCTCTACAGGCTGATTCTTCCATGGTAGAAATCATCAATCAAAGTGTAGAAATCAGGTGCTAAAATATCCCAGCAATGTTTGATGAAGTTTGTATTGAAACCATCTAGCCCTAGTGCCTTGTCATTAGGCAGATTTTTGACAACTGCATCTATTTCATCTTTGGAAAAGGGTATTTCAAACACAGAGAGATCCACATCTCTGCTAAGAAGGTTGCCCAAATTGAGAGGGTTGAATGTGGGCACAGAAGTATCCGGCCTTTGTTTGAAAGCTTTTAGAAGAATATTGGCTTTGGCATTATGCTCTCTATCTATGTTGCCCAAATCATCATGTAAGCTTGCAATATGATTAACCCTGTATTTGATGGTAGCTTTGTCCTGAAAATACTTGGAGTTGGCTTCTCCAAATTTAACCCACCTGATTGTAGCTCTTTGTTGCCAATAGATCTTTTGCAGCTCCAGAAGTTTAAGCAGGTGCTTCTTGAGAATCTCTCTTCCATTCCATTCTGGCAAAGTGAGGGTTCTGAACTCTTCCATCGAGTCAAGGAAAAGAATGACTTCATTGGTGGCTTTAATGGATATGCATTGGAACTAGCCTTAGGCATCCATCCTACTTAATCTAATCCTATATACCTAAGGCTAGTTCCAATGCATTGGTGCTTACATGAGGTGCTAAGCACATTAAAACCTTTAACAACTAAAGCCCCCAATGCATAGGTGCTTAACTTATTGATGCTAAGCATCCTTCATTTAATGATTTTACAACTAAAGTTCTTTATGCATTGGTGGGATCCTTCCAAATTAAGTGTTTTTCCTAGGTTCTTGCGTTTGGCATTGTTTCTTCCTGAGGTCACCACACTCATCTCTCCTCTTAATTACCTTGTCACATCAGACTTTTTGCCTACATGGCATCCTTAACACCTGTACAAGGTGGAGCATTGGAGGGGCCTAAGGCTGGTTGTAATGGGGAGTATCATATACTAGTATCATGCATATGATACTAGTGTATGATACTACTTCCCTAATGCATAATATCATGTTTTGGTATCATGTAGTATTCTATTTATTGCCATGCATGACACAAAGTAGCATTGCATTTATTATGATACGGTATCATGGTATGATACTCCACCCTTTCTTTCTTCATTTAATGCTATGACACATCATCAAAATTGTCTAGTTGGCATGCATGATACTAGTTATGATACTACCATTACGACCAGCCTAAGAGACTCACCCCCACTACCATATTTATCTTAACATACAACCTATCCACCTCATCACATATCCCCACATGCCACCTCAACAAATTTGCCATCTCAGCATTTTTTCATGTCCCTTGGTCACGGAATTTAATAGTGGTCGCGTTATCTCTTCCGTCTCCCATAACTGACGGCTAATTTTAAGTGATCTCCTCTTCCATATTGTTAGGGCATGTACAATGGTTGATAAGATAGTCTTATCTTAAGTCTTGCATGTAAATTAGAGATGACAAAAAAGCATGTCTACAATGGGTCATTTCTTAGTCTTATCTTAAATAATTAGTTGTTCCTAAAAACATGGTGAAACAAATTGTGCTAAGAGATCATCTTTTGTCTTCTCTTAAATAAGAGAAGACAAGCCTTATCTTACGATTTCTCTCTCCTCCACCTCATCATTTATCCTACGTGGCACTCTTAAGATAGAACCATTGTACATGCCCTTACTCCCAAATAATAAAGTTCCATCACCGTCGCCGCTTCCTTATCCCGTCTCCGCTGAATCTCCATCGATCCCTCCATCTTGATCTCCTATGTCCTCTACTAGCGCCGGCGGCTACCTCGGGGCGCACCGGCCCTCCGCCCTTACCTGCACTCCATACCTGGTCGTCCCTAGCGTCCTCCACCTCCAAGATGGCGTTCATAGTTCGGCTCTCACGATGCGCTCTCTGCTAGGGTTGCATCTTGCTGTCCGACTGCAAGCACTACCAACTCTGTATCATTTTTGTGGGAATACACCCCTCTATCTATGGATGTTGTCCATTATGGTTTCCCTGCCGATTGCAAGGTACCCATCTTTGTATTCCAGCGTTGATTCCTAGGGCTCTCTTCCACGTGAGAGCATCAATTTATTCAGATAGAACCAAACCAATTTTGTTTGTATTTTATTTTTGTGGATTTTGCAGCACAGGAGACTGCTGATGACAAGCCGCTGAGAGGTTTTAGGGGAAACACCTAGATAAGAACCAGTGGGTAGATTAGTACCTTATTGGAATTGCTGATTTTTTCTGTTGATATAAAATGCACATATGCATATATCCAGCACAGGTATGGTACTGCTATCGCTCAAGTTATGGCAAGCAACCCATGATTCAGGTTAAGTTATTCATGAACATTTTGATTTACCGGGTTATACCAGTTGTGGCGCCCTTGATACGCATATATCCAATCAGATAGGCATTGCTCGGTTTTGTTGCACGATAAGTATCCCTTTTGTCTCTAGCTATTTACAATCTATATCCCAGTACTAATTAACATAAACCTTTCAAGATTATATTAATCTAATCTGTTGCCACCTATCTGGCATCCTGATCTGACACTTCATATTACAGTCCAGTGGATTTAAAGATGATATATTTACTCAAGGATTAAACAGGTAAATAATTCTACCCTACAGTTGCTCATTTCTGTGTTTCTTTTGTGGGGCTCATTTATGTGTTTTGGTGTTTTTGGATTAGGAATAGTTCCATTAAAAATTTTCAAGTTGCAATTTGCAGAAAATTATGAAAAGAAAGGCAACATTCGGCTTAAAGAAATATTTACACCTCGAACTTCTTTCTGGTTTGAGTTTTTTTTTTCCGCTTGTCTTTCTGGTTTGAGTTAATCATCAATTTTGAAGTTCAAGTATGATACACCTGTTCTTGAACCAAGCGCTAGAAAATGTTACCAGCAGAAGCTGAAGAGAGATACTGAGTATCTTGCTTTACCAAGTCAGGTGGGATTTCACTTTAACTATTCAAGATCAATGCTTCCACGAGCTCTGACCAAGCGATTCTGCAAACTGTAAAAGGAGCAATTAGTGTGAGCATAACTAGGGCCATTAGATATCTCAGTGCTACATAAGAACTAATATTTAATTCTGAGCCTGCTACTTCATCAAAACATATAGAAGATATCTATTATGTTTATTGCGTTTGTCATCTACCATTGTTTTTTTAGAAAACTTGCAATCATTTAAATTTATACAGCATGCAAGTCTGATTGAGCAATTTCATCAAGATGCCAACTTCTGTTTTTTCATAGACAAACCTTAAATTTGTTCTCGGCAAGCACGTTACTCAACATCTTCTATTTTCTGTTCAAGCAGGGACCGGAATATACAAGGACACATATTCGGCTCAGGTTAACTTGATCTCGGAATCGATAAATAAAGTCATAAACCATTGTCTTCTTTGTAGGCTCCACCTTCTAGAGGCCTAAAAATATGCTGTCTTGTCTGCAGTGTACGCAGATGTTTGCTGGATGTTGATTCCATAGTAATTATATTGAAGTGTTGGCCATTGTTATCTCTTATGACTAATCGCAGTCTAAAAATGCCATGGCGTAAGCTATTTAATCACAAATTACTTTGGAACATTTTCCGCTGTGTCATTTCCTTAATATCTTCTGGTGGTACACTTGGACGTCATCAAAAATCTGATCTGTTTAATATTACCATCATTCAGAAATAAGTGACGTGGTTTTAGTTCTAATTACTTGTACCCAACGGAGGGAGTATCACTTAGCTTATTTATATGTGTTACTATCTGGACATATGCTTTTGTAGAAAATCCCAAAAGACATTTGTTTGGTATGATGATAAGTTAGTAATTTGTCAAACATTTTTGCGGCATGTAAAGTCCTTCACTCCTGCAACCAGCACATGTTTGAATTTCTTTTTGCCAGTACTGTTACATAGTCATTTGACTCATTTGGTGCATTTCTATTCGCTTTTACACTTCATAGATTTATTTATCAACTTTACTTCAACTTTATGTGCTAATTTTTCCCGCAGCAACACGCGGGGTACCAATTCTCTCTACATG